>NC_140997.1:91442091-91669932 GCF_052327205.1 Somniosus microcephalus | reverse complement strand
AATCGAGCTCAGTTGGGGGGTCAGTGTGGGGGGGGGGGGGGGGGGGGCAGTGTTGGGGGGAGGGGCAGTGTGGGGGGTAGATGGAGCCGCTCCGTTCCCCAGGAAGGGAGAAAAGCGGATAAATATAACTGGAGGGACTGAGGTGTTGTGAGCAGGAAATGTAATTGGGGCTGATCCGTACAATGTGCGATCCCATTGCGAGACCACCCTTCCCCCCTCCCCCCACCCTGGATATTGAGTTCAAGACTGCCGCCCCCCCCGGATCATTCAGGGAGTGCGAGAATGGCTTCCGCTGTGTCATAAACTCTCATCCTTCCAGCAAATGTGGCTTTAAAGATTCACCTCAAAAAAGGAAAATCAAATGGACCCTCTCCTCTTGACTGGTTGCCAGTTGACAGAATAAAGTTTTCTGAATTCCACTCGCTCCACACAGTTGCCAACAACTCCGCAGAGAGAAAAACAGAGGAAGTACAAAACCCTCCCACCCACAGACGGGGCACCGAAATGCGGCTCAGCCTCGCCTGCGACTCACAGCAGTTGGCAAACGACAGCTGCCGTATTCGGGCAATTGCCGAGCCCAAACTGTGCGCAAACTCAACACAACTGTTCTCCCTAAAAATAAGTGGGTGAAGACTTGGCAACGATTTAGGAATTTTTAAGTCATTATAGCCTGAGATTGTCCTGCCAGAGTTCAGGCGAGGAACATGACACATCCTCCTGCTCGTCCCAGTACAACAGCGAGAGTCAATTCAAACATGAACTCACTATGCCCACGGGATTCACCCCAGCCCATTCCAGGATCAGCTGTCACGGTAACTGGGAGTCCAACTCCCAGCGCTGAATCTGGGAGACCACAAGAGATCAATCGGGATGCAGACCTACAACGGGACAATTAGGCCGTGATCTCCTGGCGCCACGGCTGAGGCAGAGCTGTTGGGACCCAGGCTCTCGATGAACAGGAATGGGAGTAGGCATTTCCCGTGTCCCAATGGCACTCGGTTATTGAGAGGGAGATCCCAGGCGAATTCAGGCCATCTCTGTTCTGCTGCCCACCCACCTCTGCCAACAGACTGAGCCAAGAGTGTGACGGGCATCATCAGTGTGTCCTGGCAGAGTGTCTGAGTGAGGTTCCCACTGTGTTTGGTTCCTGTACCCAATGAACAGACTGACTCGCCCTGAACTAGAGTCTGAGGGCAACACACAGTCAACATCCCCCTGATCAAAGATCCAGTCCAGACTTTGGCTCGTGACCTAGCCTTCTGAATAAAGGCTTTCGTACAAACATGGCCATTAGGCGTAGGCTGTCGTGGGCCTCAGTGCTGGGCCTTGACCGAAACAATGGTTACTTCTGCTTTGGCCTGTAGACTGGGCATCGTTGTCAGGGGCAACAACAACTTGTATTTATACAGCACCTTTAACGTAGTAAAACGTCCCAAGGCGCTTCACAGCAGCGATTATCAAACAAAATTTGACACCGAGACACATAAGGAGATATTAGGACAGGTGACCAAAAGCTTGGTCAAAGAGGTAGGTTTTAAGGAGGGTCTTAAAGGAGGAAAGAGCGATAGAGAGGCGGAGAGTTTTAGGGAGGGAATTCTAGGGCTTAGGGCCAAGGCAGCTGAAGGCACGGCCACCAATGGTTGAGCGATTATAATCAGGGATGCTCAAGAGGCCAGAGTTGGAGGAGCACAGAGATCTCGGAGGGTTGTAGGGCTGGAAGAGGTTACAGAGATAGGGTGGGGCGAGGCCACTGCTGGAAGGCTGAGGGTCTGTGGACTGACCCAAAATCAGACCCGACAGGACCGCATGAATCCCCAATGCCCCCCGAGGGAGTCTGGCTGCTTCCAAGGGCCCTGGTGTTATCTTGCTGACAGGGAGGGCTCACAATGTAACCCTGTAAGGTGATCCGAGATGGTTTGCACTGTGGGTGAGGAGCAGAACAGACTGACCAAGCGAAGGACCGAGTCCTGTTCCCCATCAGCAGTTTGGAGAAATCCTGACCCAAGCACATTTCTTGACATCATTGTGTTTGAATACAACTGGGCTATATTTGTGGGCACAAACAGACCCTTCCTAAGGCGTTTTTGATGATCAATGCCAGTAAGGGACCACTTATAATTAACAATGAAAGGAGCAGTTTCGTTACCTCGATGGGAATTTAAATTTGCACTTTGAGTGCAAATCAATACTGTGAGCTGTACATTAAAGAGACTCTCAGATGTCATGGCCCCTGGTTAATTTCCCCCAAATTATAGGATGTACTCGGACTATAGTTGCATGATGTTATTACCAAGCTCCACCTTGGCAGTCCCCATGACCTGAGCCCATGCCACTAACGCTTGGATTGTACCAGATGGGATGTACAATGGGAGCAGGACCCGAGTCACACACAGTCCTGGGGTGAGCGAGCTGATTGGTGATGTGAAGACTCCTTTGGCTCTAACATCACAAATTCAAGGACTGTATTTTTGGGCCACTAACTGATCCCTTCTTAAAAAACTCCACAGCAGTGCAACACCATTTATATATAATCAGCAGAGAGACAAGCTCTCCCGAAATACACATGGAATTGTAATTTGCACTTTTAGAGACAGTATTTTTACTGCCAGGCATCTGTTGAAGTGACTCTCTGCTGGCCGAGTGGTTTGAAGGCACAGACCAGGGTGCCGCTAAGCCACATAGAGCAGAAAGCCCCACATTCAGTCAAGAGTCTGTGCTGCTCCCAGCCTCCCTGGGCTAGACAGAGGAAAATCGTAAAATAATCAGACAGAGCGCTTGTTCCGGATCCCTCCCGAGTGCAGGGTGCGTCTGTGGATATCAGGTTAAGAACAGGATCGAGCTTGGTTGCGATGGTTCCCATGGCTTAATCGCCTACCAACAATACAACACGCATTTGAGTTAGAGGTTAATGGGAGACCCCCGAGTTAGAGGTTAATGGGGACTGCACAGAAGAGCCTTAAGTTGGAACGCTTAACATCGACAATTGAGAAACAGGAGTGTAGCAACAGCAGCAGAGTCACCGAGTGGAACTGCACAGTGTAGCCCCCTTCAACAACAACTTGCATTTATATAGCACCTTTATCGTCATAAAGCATCCCAAGCAACTTCACAGGAGCGTTACCAAACAAAATTTGACACCGAGCCACATAAGGAGATAATAGGACAGGTCATAGAGTCATACAGCACAGAAGGACGACATTTGGCCCATCGAGTTCGTGCCGGCTCTCTGTAGAGCAATCCAGTCAGTCCCATTCCCCCACTCTATCCTCGTAGCCCTGCAATTTTATTTCCATCAAGTGTCTATCCAATCTCCCCTTGAAAACATTGAGTGTCTCCGCTTCCACCACATCCATCGGCAGTGAATTCCAGGTCCTCGCCACAAAAAAAAGTTTTTCCTCACGTCCCCCCTGTATCTCTTGTCCAAAACCTTAAATCTGTGTCCCCTAGTCCTTGTACCATCAACTAGTGGGAACAGCCTTTCCCCGTCTAGCCTATCCAAACCCATCATAATCTTGTACACCTCTATCAAATCACCCCTCAACCTCCTTTGCTCTAATAAAAACAAATCCAGCTTCTCCAACCTGTCCTTGTAGCTAAGATCCCCCATCCCCGGAACCATTCTGGTAAATCTCCTCTGCACCCTCTCAAGGGCCTTCACATCCCTCCTAAAGTGTGGTGACCAGAACCGGACACAATACTCCAGTTGTGGCCTAACCAGTGCTTTATAAAGGTTCAGCATAACTTCTTTACTTTTGTACTCAATACCTCTATTTATGAAGCCCAAGATCCCACATGCTTTGCTAACCACTCTCTCAATATGTCCTGCCACCTTCAGGGACCTATGGACATTAACTCCCAGGTCCCTCTGTCCCTGCATGCTCTTTAAAACTGTACCATTAAGTGTATATTGCCTCTCCCTGTTCCATCTGCCAAAATGCATCACCTCCCATTTCTCTGTATTAAATTCCATTTGCCACTTGTCTGCCCAATCTGCTAGCCTTTCTATGTCCTGTTGCAGTCAATTGGTATCATCCTCACTGTTTGCCACACCCCAAGTTTGGTGTCATCGGCAAATTTAGAAATTCTACACTGTATTCCAACATCCAGGTCACTTATATATATATATATCAAAAAAAGCAGTGGCCCCCAACACTGACCCTTGGGGAACACCACTGTCTACCATCCTCCAAAAGCTTGGTCAAAGAAGTAGATTTTAAGGAGCATCTTAAAGGAAGAGAGAGGTAGAGAGACGGAGAGGTTTAGGGTGGAAATTCCAGAGCTTAGGGCCCAGGCAGCTGAAGGCATGGCCGCCAATGGTGGAGCGATTCAAATCGGGCATGCACAAAAGGCTAGAATTGGAGGAGCGCAGGGATCTCGGAGGGTTGTAGGGCTGGAGGTGGTGAGGCCACGGAGGGATCGGAAGCTGTGTGGATACCCGGATACCCTAACGTTGCATGTCTGCGAGCACAGCGCTGACTGCCGGCAACACCTGAGTATCACCAAACAGCACCGACGTGGACCTGAAAGGGTTCCTTGTGCCGAAGCCCGACTCCCCCACACTGTAACAGTGCTTTCTGCAGGAAAGCAGAAGTCAGTGTTGACAGCAAGGGGAGTTATTTTTGCTGTCCAAACACCGAGGTTCAGAAGTGCTGCCAAGTTGGACTGAGCTTATCGGATGTTACTTCCTTTAAAGAGTGAAAACAGACTGCAGATAACAGCTAATCCCCTGATTTATGGCACGCAGCTTCCTCCCCCCCAACCCCTAGCTCGGTCCACCATCTCCTGATCTCCCGGCCACCATAGATACAGGATGGGGGCAGTGCGAGGGATCCCCTATGATACTGGTACAGGAGGGGGGGCAGTGCGAGGGATCCCCTATGGAGGGGGGCAGTGCGAGGGATCCCCTATGATACTGGTACAGGAAGGGGGCAGTGCGAGGGATCCCCTATGATACTGGTACAGGAGGGGGGCAGTGCGAGGGTCCCCCTATGATACGGGTACAGGAGGGGGGCAGTGCGAGGGTCCCCCTATGATACTGGTACAGGAGGGGGGCAGTGCGAGGGTCCCTCTATGATACTGGTACAGGAAGGGGGCAGTGCGAGGGTCCTTGAATGACACTGGTACAGGAAGGGGGCAGTGCGAGGGATCCCCTATGATACTGGTACAGGAAGGGGGCAGTGCGAGGGATCCCCTATGATACTGGTACAGGAGGGGGGCAGTGCGAGGGTCCCCCTATGATACTGGTACAGGAGGGGGGCAGTGCGAGGGTCCCTCTATGATACTGGTACAGGAGGGGGGCAGTGCGAGGGTCCCGCTATGATACTGGTACAGGAGGGGGGCAGTGCGAGGGTCCCTCTATGATACTGGTACAGGAAGGGGGCAGTGCGAGGGTCCTTGAATGACACTGGTACAGGAAGGGGGCAGTGCGAGGGATCCCCTATGATACTGGTACAGGAAGGGGGCAGTGCGAGGGATCCCCTATGATACTGGTACAGGAGGGGGGCAGTGCGAGGGTCCCCCTATGATACTGGTACAGGAGGGGGGCAGTGCGAGGGTCCCTCTATGATACTGGTACAGGAGGGGGGCAGTGCGAGGGTCCCGCTATGATACTGGTACAGGAGGGGGGCAGTGCGAGGGTCCCCCTATGATACTGGTACAGGAGGGGGGCAGTGCGAGGGTCCCTCTATGATACTGGTACAGGAAGGGGGCAGTGCGAGGGTCCCCCTATGGTACTGGTACAGGAGGGGGCAGTGCGAGGGTCCTTGAATGACACTGGTACAGGAAGGGGGCAGTGCGAGGGATCCCCTATGATACTGGTACAGGAAGGGGGCAGTGCGAGGGATCCCCTATGATACTGGTACAGGAGGGGGGCAGTGCGAGGGTCCCCCTATGATACTGGTACAGGAGGGGGGCAGTGCGAGGGTCCCTCTATGATACTGGTACAGGAGGGGGGCAGTGCGAGGGTCCCCCTATGATACTGGTACAGGAGGGGGGCAGTGCGAGGGTCCCCCTATGATACTGGTACAGGAGGGGGGCAGTGCGAGGGTTCCCCTATGATACTGGTACAGGAGGGGGGCAGTGCGAGGGATCCCCTATGATACTGGTACAGGAGGGGGGCAGTGCGAGGGTCCCCCTATGATACTGGTACAGGAGGGGGGCAGTGCGAGGGTCCCTCTATGATACTGGTACAGGAGGGGGGCAGTGCGAGGGTCCCCCTATGATACTGGTACAGGAGGGGGGCAGTGCGAGGGTCCCCCTATGATACTGGTACAGGAGGGGGGCAGTGCGAGGGTCCCCCTATGATACTGGTACAGGAGGGGAGCAGTGCGAGGGTCCCCCTATGACACTGGTACAGGAGGGGGGCAGTGCGAGGGATCCCCTATGATACTGGTACAGGAGGGGGGCAGTGCGAGGGTCCCCCTATGATACTGGTACAGGAGGGGGGCAGTGCGAGGGTCCCCCTATGACACTGGTACAGGAGGGGGGCAGTGCGAGGGTCCCCCTATGACACTGGTACAGGAGGGGGGCAGTGCGAGGGTCCCCCTATGATACTGGTACAGGAGGGGAGCAGTGCGAGGGATCCCCTATGATACTGGTACAGGACGGGGGCAGTGCGAGGGTTCCCCTATGATACTGGTACAGGAGGGGAGCAGTGCGAGGGATCCCCTATGATACTGGTACAGGACGGGGGCAGTGCGAGGGATCCCCTAGGATACTGGTACAGGAGGGGGGCAGTGCGAGGGTCCCCCTATGATACTGGTACAGGAGGGGGGCAGTGCGAGGGTTCCCCTATGATACTGGTACAGGAGGGGGGCAGTGCGAGGGATCCCCTATGATACTGGTACAGGACGGGGGCAGTGCGAGGGTTCCCCTATGATACTGGTACAGGAGGGGAGCAGTGCGAGGGATCCCCTATGATACTGGTCCAGGAGGGGGGCAGTGCGAGGGTGCCCCTATGATACTGGTACAGGAGGGGGGCAGTGCGAGGGTCCCCCCCATGATACTGGTACAGGAGGGGGGCAGTGCGATGGTCCCTCTATGATACTGGTACAGGAGGGGGGCAGTGCGAGGGTCCCTCTATAATACTGGTACAGGAGGGGGGCAGTGCGATGGTCCCTCTATGATACTGGTACAGGAGGGGGGCAGTGCGATGGTCCCTCTATGATACTGGTACAGGAGGGGGGCAGTGCGATGGTTCCCCTATGATACTGGTACAGGAGGGGGGCAGTGCGAGGGTCCCCCTATGATACTGGTACAGGAGGGGGGCAGTGCGAGGGTTCCCCTACAGTTGCTGCAGTTGTACAGGGCCTTGGAGGGACCACATCTGGAGTATTGTGTGCAGTTTTGGTCGCCTTATCTGAGGAAGGATGTTCTTGCCATGGAAGGAGTTCAGCGAAGATTCACCAGGCTGATACCTGGGATGGCAGGAAAGACGTATGAAGAGAGATTGGGTCGATTGGGCTTGTACTCGCTGGAGTTTAGAAGAATGAGAGGGGATCTCATTGAAACTTATAAAATTCTGACAGGACTGGACAGACTAGATGCAGGAAGGATGTTCCCGATGGTCGGGGAGTCCAGAACCAGGGGACACAGTCTAAGGATAAGAGGTGGGCCATTTAGGACAGAAATGAGGAGGAATTTCTTCACCCAGAGAGTGGTGAACCTGTGGAATTCTCTACCACAGAAGGCAGTAGAGGCCAATTCATTAAATATATTCAAGAAGGAGTTGGATATATTTCTTAAGGCTAGAGCGATCAAGGGGTATGGGGAGAAAGCAGGGACCGGTACTGAATTTGGATGATCACCCATTATCTTACTGAATGGCGGAGCAGGCTCAAGGGGCCGAATGGTCCACTCCTGCTCCTATCTTCTATATTTCTATGCTGGTACAGAAGGGGGGCACTTCGAGGGTTCCCCTATGATACTGGTACAGGAGGGGGGCAGTGCGAGGGATCCCCTATGATACTGGTACAGGAGGGGAGCAGTGCGAGGGTTCCCCTATGATACTGGTACAGGAGGGGGGCAGTGCGAGGGTCCCTCTATGATACTGGTACAGGAGGGGGGCAGTGCGAGGGTCCCCCTATGATACTGGTACAGGAGGGGGGCAGTGCGAGGGTTCCCCTATGATACTGGTACAGGACGGGGGCAGTGCGAGGGTTCCCCTATGATACTGGTACAGGAGGGGAGCAGTGCGAGGGATCCCCTATGATACTGGTACAGGACGGGGGCAGTGCGAGGGTTCCCCTATGATACTGGTACAGGAGGGGAGCAGTGCGAGGGATCCCCTATGATACTGGTCCAGGAGGGGGGCAGTGCGAGGGTTCCCCTATGATACTGGTACAGGAGGGGGGCAGTGCGAGGGATCCCCTATGATACTGGTACAGGACGGGGGCAGTGCGAGGGTTCCCCTATGATACTGGTACAGGAGGGGAGCAGTGCGAGGGTTCCCCTATGATACTGGTCCAGGAGGGGAGCAGTGCGAGGGTGCCCCTATGATACTGGTACAGGAGGGGGGCAGTGCGAGGGTCCCTCTATAATACTGGTACAGGAGGGGGGCAGTGCGATGGTCCCTCTATGATACTGGTACAGGAGGGGGGCAGTGCGATGGTTCCCCTATGATACTGGTACAGGAGGGGGGCAGTGCGAGGGTCCCCCTATGATACTGGTACAGGAGGGGGGCAGTGCGAGGGTTCCCCTACAGTTGCTGCAGTTGTACAGGGCCTTGGAGGGACCACATCTGGAGTATTGTGTGCAGTTTTGGTCGCCTTATCTGAGGAAGGATGTTCTTGCCATGGAAGGAGTTCAGCGAAGATTCACCAGGCTGATACCTGGGATGGCAGGAAAGACGTATGAAGAGAGATTGGGTCGATTGGGCTTGTACTCGCTGGAGTTTAGAAGAATGAGAGGGAATCTCATTGAAACTTATAAAATTCTGACAGGACTGGACAGACTAGATGCAGGAAGGATGTTCCCGATGGTCGGGGAGTCCAGAACCAGGGGGCACAGTCTAAGGATAAGAGGTGGGCCATTTAGGACAGAAATGAGGAGGAATTTCTTCACCCAGAGAGTGGTGAACCTGTGGAATTCTCTACCACAGAAGGCAGTAGAGGCCAATTCATTAAATATATTCAAGAAGGAGTTGGATATATTTCTTAAGGCTAGAGCGATCAAGGGGTATGGGGAGAAAGCAGGGACCGGTACTGAATTTGGATGATCACCCATTATCTTACTGAATGGCGGAGCAGGCTCAAGGGGCCGAATGGTCCACTCCTGCTCCTATCTTCTATATTTCTATGCTGGTACAGAAGGGGGGCACTTCGAGGGTTCCCCTATGATACTGGTACAGGAGGGGGGCAGTGCGGGGTCCCCCAATGATACTGGTACAGGAGGGGGGCAGTGCGGGGTCCCCCAATGATACTGGTACAGGAGGGGGGCAGTGCGAGGGTCCCCCTGATACCGGTACAGGAGGGGGGCAGTGCGAGGGTCCCTCTATGATACTGGTACATAAGAACATAAGAACATATGAAGTAGGAGCAGGAGTAGGCCATACGGCCCCTCGGGCCTGCTCCGCCATTCAATAGGATCATGGCTGATCCGAATCTAGACTTATGTCCACTTCCCTGCCCTCTCCCCATAACCCCAATTCCCTTATCTGCTAGGAAACTGTCTATCTCCGTTTTAAATGTATTTAATGTTGCAGCTTCCACAGCTCTCTGGGGTAGCAAATTCCATAGATTTATTACCCTCTGAGTGAAGAAGTTTCTCCTCATCTCAGTTTTGAAAGCGCAGCCCCTTATTCTAAGATTATGCCCCCTAGTTCTAGTCTCACCCATCAGTGGAAACATCCTCACCGCATCCACCCGATCAAGCCCCCTCACAATCTTATATGTTTTGATAAGATCGCCTCTCATTCTTCTGAACTCCAATGAGTAGAGGCCCAACCTACTCAACCTTTCCTCATACGTCAACCCCCTCATCTCCGGAATCAACCGAGTGAACCTTCTCTGAACTGCCTCGAGAGCAAGTATATCTTTTCTTAAATATGGAAACCAAAACTGTACGCAGTATTCCAGGTGTGGCCTCACCAATACCCTGTATAACTGCAGCAAGACTTCCCTGTTTTTATACTCCATCCCCCTTGCAATAAACGCCAAGATTCCACTGGCCTTCCTGATCACCTGCTGCACCTGCATACTAACTTTTTGTATTTCATGCACCAGGACCCCCAGATCCCTTTGTACTGTAGCACTTTGCAGTTTCTCTCCATTTAGATAATAACTTGCTCTTTGATTTTTTCCTGCCAAAGTGCATAACCTCACACTTTCCAATATTATATTCCATCTGCCAAATCTCTGCTCACTCACTTAGCCTGTCTATGTCGTATTGCAGGTTTTTTATGTCCTCCTCACTCACTGCTTTGCCTCCCATCTTTGTATCGTCGGCAAACTTGGATATGTTGCACTCGGTCCCTTCCTCCAAATCGTTAATATCGATTGTAAAGAGTTGGGGTCCCAGCACTGACCCCTGCGGAACATCACTCGTTACAGATTGCCATCCCCTATGATACTGGTACAGGAGGGGGCAGTGCGGGGGTTCCCCTATGATACTGGTACAGGAGGGGGGCAGTGCGAGGGTCCCCCTATGATACTGGTACAGGAGGGGGCAGTGCGGGGGTTCCCCTATGATACTGGTACAGGAGGTGGCAGTGCGAGGGTCCCCCTATGATACTGGTACAGGAGGGGGCAGTGCGAGGGTCCCCCTATGATACTGGTACAGGAGGGGGGCAGTGCGAGGGTCCCCCTATGATACTGGTACAGGAGGGGGGCAGTGCGAGGGTCCCCCTATGATACTGGTACAGGAGGGGGGCAGTGCGAGGGTCCCCCTATGATACTGGTACAGGAGGGGGGCAGTGCGAGGGTCCCCCTATAATACTGGTACAGGAGGGGGGCAGTGCGAGGGTCCCCCTATGATACTGGTACAGGAGGGGGGCAGTGCGAGGGTCCCCCTATGATACTGGTACAGGAGGGGGGCAGTGCGAGGGTCCCCCTATGATACTGGTACAGGAGGGGGCAGTGCGAGGGTCCCCCTATGATACTGGTACAGGAGGGGGCAGTGCGAGGGTCCCCCTATGATACTGGTACAGGAGGGGGCAGTGTGAGGGTTCCCCTATGATACTGGTACAGGAGGGGGGCAGTGCGAGGGTTCCCCTATGATACTGGTACAGGAGGTGGCAGTGCGAGGGTCCCCCTATGATACTGGTACAGGAGGGGGCAGTGCGAGGGTCCCCCTATGATACTGGTACAGGAGGGGGCAGTGTGAGGGTTCCCCTATGATACTGGTACAGGAGGGGGGCAGTGCGAGGGTCCCCCTATGATACTGGTACAGGAGGGGGCAGTGCGAGGGTTCCCCTATGATACTGGTACAGGAGGGGGGCAGTGCGAGGGTTCCCCTATGATACTGGTACAGGAGGGGGCAGTGCGAGGGTTCCCCTATGATACTGGTACAGGAGGGGGGCAGTGCGAGGGTTCCCCTATGATACTGGTACAGGAGGGGGGCAGTGCGAGGGTCCCCCTATGATACTGGTACAGGAGGGGGGCAGTGCGAGGGTCCCCCTATGATACTGGTACAGGAGGGGGGCAGTGCGAGGGTCCCCCTATGATACTGGTACAGGAGGGGGGCAGTGCGAGGGTCCCCCTATGATACTGGTACAGGAGGGGGGCAGTGCGAGGGTCCCCCTATGATACTGGTACAGGAGGGGGGCAGTGCGAGGGTCCCCCTATGATACTGGTACAGGAGGGGGCAGTGCAAGGGTTCCCCTATGATACTGGTACAGGAGGTGGCAGTGCGAGGGTTCCCCTATGATACGGGTACAGGAGGGGGCAGTGCGAGGGTTCCCCTATGATACGGGTACAGGAGGGGGGCAGTGCGAGGGTTCCACTATGATACTGGTACAGGAGGGGGGCAGTGCGAGGGTTCCACTATGATACTGGTACAGGAGGGGGGCAGTGCGAGGGTTCCCCTATGATACTGGTACAGGAGGGGGGCAGTGTGAGGGTTCCCCTATGATATTGGTACAGGAGGGGGGCAGTGCGAGGATCCCCCTATCATACTGGTACAGGAGGGGGGCAGTGCGAGGGTCCATCTCTGATATTGGTACAGGAGGGGGGCAGTGCGAAGGTCCCTCTATGACACTGGTACAGGAGAGGGGCAGTGCGGGGGTTCCCCTATGATACTGGCACAGGAGGGGGGCAGTGCTAGGGATCCTCTATAATACTGGTACAGGAAGGGGGCAGTGCGAGGGTCCCCCAATGATACTGGTACAGGAGGGGGGCAGTGTGGGGGTTCCCCTATGATACTGTTACAGGAGGGGGGCAGTACGAGGGTTCCCCTATGATACTGGTACAGGAGGGGGGCAGTGCGAGGGATCCCCTATGATACTGGTACAGGAGGGGGGCAGTGCGAGGTGTCCCCTATGATACTGGTACAGGAGGGGGGCAGTGCGAGGTGTCCCCTATGATACTGGTACAGGAGGGGGGCAGTGCGAGGGTCCCCCTATGATACTGGTACAGGAGGGGGCAGTGCGAGGGTCCCCCTATGATACTGGTAAAGGAGGGGGGCAGTGCGAGGGTCCTTGAATTACACTGGTAGAGGAGGGGGGCAGTGCGAGGGATCCCCTATGATACTGGTACAGGAGTGGGGCAGTGCGGGGGTTCCCCTATGATACTGGCACAGGAGGGGGGCAGTGTGAGGGTTCCCCTATGATACTGGTACAGGAAGGGGGGCAGTGCGAAGGTCCCCCAATGATACTGGTACAGGAAGGGGGCAGTGCGAGGGTCCCCCTATGATACTGGTACAGGAGGGGGGCAGTGCGAGGGTCCCTCTATGATACTGGTACAGGAAGGGGGCAGTGTGGGGGTTCCCCTATGATACTGGTACAGGAGGGGGGCAGTGCGAGGGTCCCCCTATGATACTGGTACAGGAGGGGGGCAGTGCGAGGGTCCCTCTATGATACTGGTACAGGAAGGGGGCAGTGTGGGGGTTCCCCTATGATACTGGTACAGGAAGGGGGGCAGTGCGAAGGTCCCCCAATGATACTGGTACAGGAAGGGGGCAGTGTGGGGGTCCCGCTATGATACTGGTACAGGAGGGGGGCAGTGCGAGGGTCCCCCTATGATACTGGTACAGGAGGGGGGCAGTGTGGGGGTTCCCCTATGATACTGGTACAGGAGGGGGGCAGTGCGAGGGTCCCCCTATGATACTGGTACAGGAAGGGGGCAGTGTGGGGGTTCCCCTATGATACTGGTACAGGAAGGGGGGCAGTGCGAAGGTCCCCCAATGATACTGGTACAGGAAGGGGGCAGTGTGGGGGTCCCGCTATGATACTGGTACAGGAGGGGGGCAGTGTGAGGGATCCCCTATGATACTGGTACAGGAGGGGGGCAGTGCGAGGGTCCCCCTATGATACTGGTACAGGAGGGGGGCAGTGTGGGGGTTCCCCTATGATACTGGTACAGGAGGGGGGCAGTGCGAGGGTCCCCCTATGATACTGGTACAGGAGGGGGGCAGTGCGAGGGTCCCCCTATGATACTGGTACAGGAGGGGGGCAGTGTGAGGGATCCCCTATGATACTGGTACAGGAGGGGGGCAGTGCGAAGGATCCCCTATGATACTGGTACAGGAGGGGGGCAGTGCGAGGGTCCCCCTATGATACTGGTACAGGAGGGGGGCAGTGCGGGGGTTCCCCTATGACACTGGTACAGGAGGGGGGCAGTGCGAGGGTCCCCCTATGATACTGGTACAGGAGGGCGGCAGTTCGAGGGTCCCTGAATGATACTGGTACAGGAGGGAGGCAGTGCGAGGGTTCCCCTATGATATTGGTAAAGGAGGAGGGCAGTGCGAGGGTCCCTCTATGACACTGGTAAAGGAGGGGGGCAGTGCGAGGGTCCCTCTATGATACTGGGGTACATAAGAACATAAGAAGTAGGAGCAGGAGTAGGCCATACGGCCCCTCGGGCCTGCTCCGCCATTCAATGGCCCAGAACTTGGTGTCGGGGACTTGCCGCGCGTGCAAGCCCCCGATGTGCGCTCACCCTGCGCGCCGACATCTGAAACCTGGCCCGCAGTGGATTTCCTTTCAGTGGCCAGGTTCTGATGTCGGCGCGCTGTGCTAACCTGACCCAGCGGCGTAGTTAGTGCGATGTGCCGGCTGGGATCAGGTGAGCACTGTTCAGCCAATCAGGAGAGGGGAAACTTCATTCATAAGTTTGAGAGTAAGAACTGTCAAACTCATGAGAAGTACTGCACCCCAAAACACTACTTAAACTTTAAATAAAATTTAAAAAAACATCCCAATCATTAAATTAAGTATAAATAAGTTTAAAAAAATAATTTAAACAATAATTTTTTTTTGTTGAAAAAAATAATTTTTTTAATAAAAAGGGTCTAAAACTAAACTTACCTTATTGTAGATTCTTTAAAATAATAAACATGTGGGAAAAAAAATTCTAAATTGCACTAAAACACCACTTACCTGTAAAAATAAATACTTACGTGTGCTTTTTACATGCGCAAGTCCCCCAAAACAAAGGAAATCCAAGACGCACGCGCTGCCCCCTACAGCGCACGCGCTAGCCTCTTCACCTCTTGGGTTAGAGGAGAGGAAATTCCGGTTTTCAGCGCATGCGCTGTGCATGCTGAAAACCGGCATTTCCTCCGGCCAGACGCGTGAGTACCCCTTCCGTACTCACGCGTTTGGGGAGGAATTTCTGCCCCAATAGGATCATGGCTGATCCGAATCTAGACTCACGTCCACTTCCCTGCCCTCTCCCCATAACCCCTAATTCCCTTATCTGCTAGGAAACTGTCTATCTCCGTTTTAAATGTATTTAATGTTGCAGCTTCCACAGCTCTCTGAGGTAGCAAATTCCATAGATTTACTACCCTCTGAGTGAAGAAGTTTCTCCTCATCTCAGTTTTGAAAGCGCAGCCCCTTATTCTAAGATTATGCCCCCTAGTTCTAGTCTCACCCATCAGTGGAAACATCCTCACCGCATCCACCCGATCAAGCCCCTTCACAATCTTATATGTTTCAATAAGATCGCCTCTCATTCTTCTGAACTCCAATGAGTAGAGGCCCAACCTACTCAACCTTTCCTCATACGTCAACCCCCTCATCTCCGGAATCAACCGAGTGAACCTTCTCTGAACTGCCTCGCGAGCAAGTATATCTTTTCTTAAATATGGAAAACAAAACTGCACGCAGTATTCCAGGTGTGGCCTCACCAATACCCTGTTTAACTGCAGCAAGACTTCCCTGTTTTTATACTCCATCCCCCTTGCAATAAACGCCAAGATTCCACTGGCCTTCCTGATCACCTGCTGCACCTGCATACTAACTTTTTGTATTTCATGCACCAGGACCCCCAGATCCCTTTCTCCTGTAGCACTTTGCAGTTTCTCTCCATTTAGATAATAACTTGCTCTTTGATTTTTTCTGCCAAAGTGCATAACCTCACACTTTCCAATATTATATTGCATCTGCCAAATCTCTGCTCACTCACTTAGCCTGTCTATGTCGTATTGCAGGTTTTTTATGTCCTCCTCACTCACTGCTTTCCCTCCCATCTTTGTATCGTCGGCAAACTTGGATATGTTGCACTCGGTCCCTTCCTCCAAATCATTAATATAGATTGTAAAGAGTTGGGGTCCCAGCACTGACCCCTGCGGAACACCACTCGTTACAGATTGCCATCCCCTATGATACTGGTACAGGAGGGGGCAGTGTGGGGGTCCCTCTATGATACTGGTACAGGAGGGGGGCAGTGCGAGGGTCCCCCTATGATACTGGTACAGGAGGGGGGCAGTGCGAGGGTTCCCCTATGATACTGGTACAGGAGGGGAGCAGTGCGAGGGTCCCCCTATGATACTGGTACAGGAGGGGGGCAGTGTGGGGGTTCCCCTATGATACTGGTACAGGAGGGGGGCAGTGCGAGGGTCCCTCTATGATACTGGTACAGGAGGGGGGCAGTGCGAGGGTCCCCCTATGATACTGGTACAGGAGGGGGCAGTGCGAGGGTCCCCCTATGATACTGGTACAGGAGGGGGGCAGTGCGAGGGTTCCCCTATGATACTGGTACAGGAGGGGGCAGTGCGAGGGTTCCCCTATGATACTGGTACAGGAGGGGGCAGTGCGAGGGTTCCCCTATGATACTGGTACAGGAGGGGGCAGTGCGAGGGTTCCCCTATGATACTGGTACAGGAGGGGGCAGTGCGAGGGTTCCCCTATGATACTGGTACAGGAGGGGGCAGTGCGAGGGTCCTTGAATGACACTGGTACAGGAGATGGGCAGTGCGAGGGTTCCCCTATGATACTGGTACAGGAGGGGGGCAGTGCGAGGGTTCCCCTATGATACTGGTACAGGAGGGGGCAGTGCGAGGGTCCCCCTATGATACTGGTACAGGAGGGGTGCAGTGCGAGGGTTCCCCTATGATACTGGTACAGGAGGGGGCAGTGCGAGGGTCCCCCTATGATACTGGTACAGGAGGGGGCAGTGCGAGGGTCCCTCTATGATACTGGTACAGGAGGGGGCAGTGCGAGGGTCCCCCTATGATACTGGTACAGGAGGGGGTAGTGCGGGGGTTCCCCCATGTTACTGGTACAGGAGGGGGCAGTGCGGGGGTTCCACTATGATACTGGTACAGGAGGGGGGCAGTGCGGGGGTCCCGCTATGATACTGGTACAGGAGGGGGGCAGTGCGAGGGTTCCCCCATTTTACTGGTACAGGAGGGGGGCAGTGCGAGGGATCCCCTATGATACTGGTACAGGAGGGGGGCAGTGCGGGGGTTCCACTATGATACTGGTACAGGAGGGGGGCAGTGCGAGTGTCCCCCTATGATACTGGTACAGGAGGGGGGCAGTGCGAGGGTTCCCCTATAATACTGGTACAGGAGGGGGGCAGTGCGAGTGTCCCCCTATGATACTGGTACAGGAGGGGGGCAGTGCGAGTGTCCCCCTATGATACTGGTACAGGAGGGGGGCAGTGCGAGTGTCCCCCTATGATACTGGTACAGGAGGGGGGCAGTGCGGGGGTCCCCCTATGATACTGGTACAGGAAGGGGGCAGTGCGGGGGTTCCCCTATGATACTGGTACAGGAGGGGGGCAGTGCGAGTGTCCCCCTATGATACTGGTACAGGAGGGGGGCAGTGCGAGGGTTCCCCTATGATACTGGTACAGGAGGGGGGCAGTGCGAGGGTCCCCCTATGATGCTGGTACAGGAGGGGGCAGTGCGAGGGGGCACCTATGATACTGTTACAGAAGGGGGGCAGTGCGAGGGTTCCCCTATGATACTGGTCCAGGAGGGGGGCAGTGCGAGGGTTCCCCTATGATACTGGTCCAGGAGGGGGGCAGTGCGAGGGTTCCCCTATGATACTGGTCCAGGAGGGGGGCAGTGCGAGGGTTCCCCTATGATACTGGTCCAGGAGGGGGGCAGTGCGAGGGTCCCCCTATGATTCTGGTACAGGAGGGGGGCAGTGCGGGGGTTCCCCTATGATACTGGTACAGGAGGAGGGCAGTGCGAGGGTCCCCCTATGATGCTGGTACAGGAGGGGGGCAGTGCGGGGGTCCCCCTATGATACTGGTACAGGAGGGGGGCAGTGCGAGGGTTCCCCAATAATCTGGTACAGGAGGGGGGTAGTGCGAGGGTCCCTGAATGATACTGGTAAAGGAGGGGGGCAGTGCGGGTGTTCCCTTATGATACTGGTACAGGAGCGGGGCAGTGCGAGGCTTCCCCTATGATACTGGTACAGGAGGGTGGCAGTGCGAGGGTACCCCAATGTTACTGGTAGAAGAGGGGGGCAGTGCGAGGGTGCCCCAATGATACTGGTACAGGAGGGGGGCAGTGTGAGGGTCCCCCTATGATACTGGTACAGGACGGGGGCAGTGCGAGGGTTCCCCAATAATCTGGTACAGGAGGGTGGCAGTGCGAGGGTCCCCCTATGATACTGGTACAGGAGGGGGGCAGTGCGAGGGTCCCTGAATGATACTGGCAAAGGAGGGGGGCAGTGCGGGGGTTCCCCTATGATACTGGTACAGAAGGGAGGCAGTGCGAGGGTGCCCCTATGATACTGGTACAGGAGGGGGCAGTGCGAGGGTCTCCCTATGATACTGGTACAGGAGGGGGGGCAGTGCACGGATCCCCCTACGATACTTGTACAGGAGGGGGGCAGTGCGAGGGTCACCCTACGATACTGGTGCAGGAGGGGGGTCAGTGCACGGATCCCCCATGATACTGGTATAGGAGGGGGGCAGTGCGAGGGTCCCCCTAAGATACTGGGACAGGAGGGGGGGGGGCAGTCCGAGGGTCCCCCTATGTTACTGGTACAGGAGGGGGGCAGTGCGGGGTTCCCCTATGATTCTGGTACAGGAGAGGGGCAGTATGGTACTGGTACAGGAGGGGGGCAGTGCGAGTGTCCCCCTATGATACGGGTACAGGAGGGGGGCAGTGCGAGGGTCCCCCTATGATACGGGTACAGGAGGGGGGCAGTGCGAGGGTCCCCCTATGATACTGGTACAGGAGGGGGGCAGTGCGAGGGTCCCCCTATGATACCGGTACAGGAGGGGGGCAGTGCGAGGGTCCCCCTATGATACTGGTACAGGAGGGGGGCAGTGCGAGGGTCCCCCTATGATACCGGTACAGGAGGGGGGCAGTGCGAGGGTCCCCCTATGATACCGGTACAGGAGGGGGGCAGTGCGAGGGTCCCTCTATGAGACTGATACAGGAGGGGGGCAGTGCGAGGGTCCCCCTATGATACCGGTACAGGAGGGGGGCAGTGCGAGGGTGCCCCTATGATACTGGTACAGGAGGGGGGCAGTGTGAGGGTCCTCCTAAGATACTGGTACAGGAGGGGGGCAGTGCGAGGGTCCCTGAATGACACTGGTACAGGAGGGGGGCAGTGCGAGGGATCCCCTATGATACTGGTACAGGAGGGGGGCAGTGCGAGGGTCCCCCATGTTGCTGGTACAGGAGGGGTGCAGTGTGAGGGTCCTCCTAAGATACTGGTGCAGGAGGGGGGCAGTGCGAGGGTTCCCCTATGATACTGGTAAAGGAAAGGGGCAGTGCGAGTGTACCCCTAACAGAAAACAAAGAGTTGGGATAAATGGTTCGTTCTCGGGCTGGCAATCAGTAACTAGTGGTGTTCCGCAGGGGTCAGTGCTGGGACCCCAACTCTTTACAATCTATATTAACGATTTGGAGGAAGGGACCGAGTGCAACATATCCAAGTTTGCCGACGATACAAAGATGGGAGGGAAAGCAGTGAATGAGGACATAAAAAACCTGCAAAAGGACATCGGCAGGCTAAGTGAGTGGGCAGAGATTTGGCAGATGCAATATAATATTGGAAAGTGTGAGGTTATGCACTTTGGCAGAAAAAATCAAAGAGCAAGTTATTATCTAAATGGAGAGAAACTGCAAAGTGCTACAGTACAAAGGGATCTGGGGGTCCTGGTGCATGAAACACAAAAAGTTAGTATGCAGGTGCAGCAGGTGATCAGGAAGACCAATGGAATCTTGGCTTTTATTGCAAGGGGGATGGAGTATAAAAACAGGGAAGTCTTGCTGCAGTTATACAGTGAAGCCACACCTGGAATACTGCGTGCAGTTTTGGTTTCCATATTTAAGAAAAGATATACTTGCTCTCGAGGCGGTTCAGAGAAGGTTCACTCGGTTATTCCGGAGGTGAGGGGGTTGACGTATGAGGAAAGGTTGAGTAGGTTGGGACTCTACTCATTGGAGTTTAGAAGAATGAGAGGCGATCTTATCGAAACATAAGATTGTGAGGGGGCTTGATCAGGTGGATGCGGTGAGGATGTTTCCACTGATGGGTGAGATTAGAACTAGGGGGCATAATCTTAGAATAAGGGGCTGCCCTTTCAAAACTGAGATGAGGAGAAACTTCTTCACTCGGAGGGTAGTAAATCTATGGAATTTGCTACCCCAGAGAGCTGTGGAAGCTGCAACATTAAATACATTTAAAATGGAGATAGACAGTTTCCGAGCAGATAAGGGAATTAGGGGTTACGGGGAGAGGGCAGGGAAGTGGACGTGAGTCTCGGTTCAGATCAGCCATGATCCTATTGAATGGCAGAGCAGGCCCGAGGGGCCATATGGCCTAACTCCTGCTCCTATTTCTTATGTTCGTATGTTCTTATACTGGTACAGGAGGGGGGCAGTGCCCAGATGCCTACGTGTGAGTGAGAAGTATTCGGGCGATTTGACTGTGGGTCGAGAACACAAACCAATCCCCGGTCCTGTCCTCATCAGAGTCTCAAACATCCACTTCCAGCAGCAGGGGTTGCGCTTTCCGAGCCCAATCGCAGCACCCCGCTGTCAGGACTGGCTGCACCAAGCTCATTCAGTGCAGAGCATGACGGGGTGGTCACACCTGGGCCCCTCCAGTCTGATCAGCTCAGCAACTGACTGGGTAAACACACGGAGCCAGGAGTGCGAGGGAGGAGTCTGATTTTAAGAGTAAAAGTCTTTGGCCACGGTTGTGTGTCCCGTGATGTGGCGATGTTAGTTGTTAAGTCTGCAATGATGTTCGGACAGTGAACCTCCGAGCTCGGGCTGTTATCCAGGCCCCCTTGCGCTACTGGTGTTGGATTCTGCAAGAGGTGGTGACTGGAGCAAGATCAGACACATGGCTTACTGCAGGAACTGTCCTCAGTTTGGTGGGATCTGTGTGTCTAACCTGCCTCCTCAATAGCCAAACCTGGGGGGGGGGGGGGGGGGGGTGGCGGGGAGGTGTTTAATCAGCCTTGTGTCCATCTCCAGGGTCCCATTACCAGTGCACACACAGACATTCCCACCACACTTGATGCTGGCCTCTCATAGGTTCAATGGCCCCTCACTGATGCCCTCTGTGTGTTGGGAGTGCTGGGAATGAGCTGAGCTCCCTGCACAGGGCAGTCTTCAGGCCAAGCACTTTCTCACAGAACTCACTCACTGGCCTATGAAAGCCTGCGAGAACTGGGTCATCACTGCTGCTGGGCTGACGTTTAATATCCTGCCGAGTCTGCCCCACCTCTCAGCTACGTAATGCAAGCAGGACTCACAGTAAACAGAAACTCTTCACTGACGTCACAGGCTTTCAAACAAGCAACCCGTTTACACACTGTGCTGCCCTGTGACAAAGGAAAGGCCCCAGCCGCATTGGGCTGAAAAACAAGTTCAATCACTCGTTCTGGGGAGGGGGATTTCGCCGGGCAGGAAGCGCGTTGGCGGCCGTCAGCAGCGGGTCAGCTGCCCAATTTTCCTTTTCAAACGGGGCACCCGGCAGGAACGGTACAGTGTCGGCTGTGGCTCAGCAAGTCGCACTCTCGCCTCTGAGTCAGAAGGTTGTGGGTTCAAGTCCCACTCCAGAGACTTCATATAATTTAGGCTGACACTGCAGTGAGGGAGTGCTGCACTGTTGGAGGTGACGTCGCTCAGATGAGAAGTTAAACCGAGGACCCGTCTGCTCTCTCAGGTGGATGTAAAAGATCCCATGGCACTATTTCGCAGAAGAGCAGGGGAGTTCCCCCCGGTGTCCTGGCCAATATTTATCCCTCGATTAACATCACTAAAACAGATTATCTGGTCATTATCACATTGCTGTTTGTGGGAGCTTGCTGTGCCACTTTTGCTACATTACAACAACTTGTTACAACAGTGACTACACTTCATTGGCTGTAAAGCCTTTTGGCACATCCCGAGGATGTGACAGGAACTTTATTCCCAGCTTCCAAGTAACGGCTTCCATCTCAGAGTTTGCTGATCAGCTGTATAGTGGGCATGTGCTTTGAGTGTGAGAGAAAGACAGACTCCCTCTGTCGTACAGTTGGAACCACATAAAAACAGGTTTAATCACCCACTGCACTGGGAAAGACATCAGTCACACAGTGACGGTGCTGTACAGGCTCCCTGACGGGTCAGTCTGTGTTAACAGGAGATCCGGCTCATGGGCTCACTCACACTGGCGATCATTCTCAACACCACGCTCCTCTGAAGGAGGCAACTGCAGCTCCTGAACTCTCAATCATTGGGCACGTACACTTAAGTGTGGTGATGAACCAAACAGCTGGACAGAATTCGTTCATTTAGAAAAACAGGAGGGTTGAGAAGAGCTGAAGGAGTGCGCTGGCTACACTCCAACATTAGTGAATAAGCAGAAGGTGTTTGGCAGCTTTACAAGACCAACAATAGATCAGCATTTCATAAGGGCAGAAGGACTGCTGCTTGAGTATGCAGTGTGTGCACAGAATTGCACTGACTGGATGAACTAGCGCTGGAAGTAGGGACTGGCACCATGTATTTGGTGTACACAGACTAGGACTCTACAGCAGTGTGTGTATAGCTTCGCTTTGTGCATATGGACTGGCACAAGCAATGCAATTCCATCAGTGTTGTCCAAATGGAACAGCAGCATCAATAAGAAAGGCGCCATCTACATGGAAAGGCGCCCTCTGTATGCAGCTGGGCTGAAGCTGTGAGGGCTCACAGTACTTACATGTGAAAGAGAGACTTGTATTTATACAGCACCTTACGCCATCTCACATGTACTTCACTTACAATGAATTACAGTACTTTGAAATTGTTATTTAGGCAAACGATACACATGGAATGGAACCCGTGTAGTGACACTGTCTACACAGAGTGTCACAGTGTTTATTGACTGTTAGCAAGTATGTGCTTGGGGCCTCACGTGATATATATGAAACAGCGTGTCCATATGGTCAGAAATAGCCTTATATGGACGTACTATGTAAATAGAATTGATTGTACAGACCAGCCCATGCACATACCGGCTAACTCTGCGCGCGCTGTGCGTTTGGACACAGGGAGCCATTGATTCGAAGGGGTCAGAGTGCACATATTTTTGGTCAGTCTTAGGGATTTATTCATAATCTCCAACACTGGATTAAATGAGATGATCGGTGCAGGGTTAGGCACATGCAACAGACTCATACGAGCACGCTGTGAAGCCCGGTCTAATTCACAGTGCTTGCACTAAACACAGGGGTTGAATAAAGGCCCATTCATTCCCAACGCAAACCACCACTTCTATAACCAACTGTTTCTCTAGAACAACCAGTCATTACGTTGAGAGGTGTGGCATGAATGCATACTTGACCCTTGTGGGCTAAAAATGTGGTAACATCTTTTTATTCTATATTCGTGTCTATCATCAGAATGCAGCTCCTACCCCACACTAAAGGTCTCTGGAGCTACACACTCAGCATTGTCTCAACTCTCATCTACTGCACAGGCCATGTCCTCTGCAATAATATTCCTGTTCCTGTCCATTCACATTACGCTCGTAGTACATGGAGGTTACAACATGGAAACAGGCCATTTGGCCCAACCAGTCTGTGTTGGCATTTGCCCTCCAAGTGAGCAAATAGTTCTAATCACATCTACCTGCCCTGTTCCAGTATCAATTCATCCACCTCTCCAAATTCGACAGCCTCACAATTCTGTAAAACAGATTCTTCTGTCCTCTGTTCTAAATCTCTTACATTTAATCTTATATCTATGGCCCTTTGTGCTAGACCCCTCAACGACTGTAAACAGTCTGTTTCTATCTACTCTGTCACATCCTTTCAAATTTTAAACGCTTCTATCATATTGCTCCATAACCTGCGTTGTTCTAATGAAAAAAATAAGCCCCTCTCCATAACACGCACCGCACTGAGCTCCCTCTACATGTATTCTGGAGCCGATTGCACTCGGCTCAGAACTTGCACAATCTTTATTCATAATGAGTGATGTGAAGGATGAATTTACTTTTGCTATTTCGTCACCCTCCCGAATATTTCCACTCCTCCCGACAGGTCTGCCTCACTAGCTCAGCATCTACTGCCCACAGTTTAAACATTCCCAGTGAGAGACCTGCACACAAACAGGTGCCGGGGTCGAATTATGGCGAAGTCCGTGCACAACACCAGCAGGTCTTTGGGGTAGAGTGAGATGGCTGTGGTCATCAGCTGAGCCGGAAACTGCGGCGACACCTGGGTCGCAACAACCAGCGGAAGAAGTTGGTTGGGGCTCTGGTCCTCTTGGGCAATCGGTGGAGACCCAGCGCTGGCTTAAAGCAGCAGCCCTCGGTTTACAGTCAGGGAGTGCAAGAAGGTCTCCCTCCCACTGGCATGTGCAGCAGTGAGCAGCTGAACTGGACGGGTAGCTTTCTCAGCAGTGAGCAGCGTTGATCAGGTATGTGTGTCCTTATCGCAACGTCTATCGAGGGCTCCCTCTGGGAGGCACCCCCGCCCTGCTCTCCCTGTCACTGCTGACCCCAGGGGATATCCACAGCAGGGTCATTGTTCTCTTTCTGAGACAACGCTGTATAGGAAAGGGTTAAATCCTCTGAAAAGGAGCAGTGTGTGAATCGTGGCAGAGTTAAACACAGGAACAGGAGACGTCTATTCAGCCCCTCCAGCCTGTTCTGCCATTCAATTAGATCATGGCTGATCTGTATCTCAACTCCATTTACTCGCCTTTTCTCCATATCCCTTCATACTCTTACCCAACAAAATCTATCCATCTCAGTCTTGAAAGTGCTCAATTGACCCCCCAGCTTATACAGCCTTTTGGAGGAGAGAGTTCCAGATTTCCACTATCCTTTGTGTGAAGAAGTGTTTCCTGATTTCACTCCTGAATGGCCTGGCTCTAATTTAAGATTATGCCCCCTTGTCCTGGATTCCCCACGAGGGGAAATACTTTCTCTGTATCTACCCCATCAAGTCCCTTAATCATTTTAATCACCTCAATTAAATCACACCCCTCAACCTTATAAACTCAAGAGAATATAAGCCATGTTTATGCAACCTGTCCTGATAATTTAACCCAAAAGGCAGAAGTGGTGGTGGTTGGGTGAACAGCGGGATCAGTACAGACAGTACTGAAGCTGACCACAGTGTAGTCACTGTTGTATTGTAGGAAATATGGCAGCCAATTTGCGCACAGCAAGCTCCCACAAACAGCAATGCGATAATGACCAGAAAATTTGTTTTTAGTGATGTTGGTTGAGGGATAAATATTGGCCAGGATACCGGGGAGAACTCCTCTGCTCATCTTCAAAATAGTGCCGTGAGATCTTTTATGGACTCCTATGAGGTCAGACAAGGCCTCGGTTTAACATCTCATCCGAATGACAGCACCTCCGACAGTGCAGCGCTCCCTCAGTACTGCCCTTCCGACAGTGCAGCGCTGCCTCAGTACTGCCCCTCCGACAGTGCAGCGCTGCCTCAGTGCTGCCCCTCCGACAGTGCAGCGCTCCCTCAGTGCTGCCCCTCCGACAGTGCAGCGCTCCCTCAGTGCTGCCCCTCCGACAGTGCAGCGCTCCCTCAGTACTGCCCTTCTGACAGTGCAGCGCTGCCTCAGTACTGCCCCTCCGACAGTGCAGCGCTCCCTCAGTGCTGCCCCTCCGACAGTGCAGCGCTCCCTCAGTGCTGCCCCTCCGACAGTGCAGGGCTCCCTCAGTACTGCCCCTCCGACAGTGCAGGGCTCCCTCAGTACTGCCCCTCCGACAGTGCAGCGCTCCCTCAGTACTGACCCTCCGACAGTACAGCGCTCCCTCAGTACTGACCCTCCGACAGTACAGCGCTCCCTCAGTACTGACCCTCCGACAGTGCAGCGCTCCCTCAGTACTGCCCCTCCGACAGTACAGCGCTCCCTCAGTACTGCCCCTCCGACGGTGCAGCGCTCCCTCAGTACTGCCCCTCCGACGGTGCAGTGCTCCCTCAGTACTGACCCTCCGACAGTACAGCGCTCCCTCAGTACTGACCCTACAGCGCTCCCTCAGTACTGACCCTCCGACAGTGCAGCGCTCCCTCAGTACTGACCCTCCGACAGTACAACGCTCCCTCAGTACTACCCCTCCGCCAGTACAGCGCTCCCTCAGTACTGACCCTCCGACAGTACAGCGCTCCCTCAGTACTGACCCTCCGACAGTGCAGCACTCCCTCAGTACTGACCCTCCGACAGTACAGCACTCCCTCAGTACTGACCCTCCGACAGTACAGCGCTCCCTCAGTACTGACCCTTCGATGGTACAGCGCTCCCTCAGTACTGACCCTCCGACAGTACAGCGCTGCCTCAGTACTGCACTGGGAACATCAGCCTGGATTATGGGAATTAAACCCACGGCCTTCTGACTCAGGTGAGCGAGTCACTGCTTTCTTTCTCTAGAAATCCTGTCTCTGCCCCGTAGGTGTCGGTCTTGTCCATTCAGTGTGATCATTAGTGCATCTATCGCTGGCGTGTAGATGCTGATGGGCCCAAGGGCCTGGTTAACCACATGTTCTACCAGGGTCGTGCTTGGCTGAGAGAATTTCTAATGTCGGTTCCCAATCTTTCGATGCTTCCCGGTAACCACCCGGATCACATCGGAGAGTTACCTGTCCCAGTTAGTCATCTCCAGCTCCCTCCGGTTACACACACCAACACCCAGAAAACAAGCACAAGCCATTCCAGTACCAGTCTGTGAGACGTCTGGATCCAAATAAACATGACACCTCGGTTAAGGCACCTGTACCACAAGGAAATACAAAAGCCTGGCATTATTTTACTCTGAAAATGTGGCACTGGGGAGATAGTGGGTCTTAAGGGAATAGGAAACTGAACCTGGATAGTAATGTCACAGACCCTGGAGCCAGGGAACTTAGGTTCAAACTTTAGTGGAGTGAAGCTTCACCAACAGCTTAAACTGAACTACCTTAACCAGAGGGGCCTGAATGTGGGGCATGGACTGTCCAGGAAGGGAGCGAGTGTGGAAAATCTTAAGAGAATTGGAAAGATATTTGGGAGGTGGGGGGTGTGACTGGGGAGTATTAGTTTTTGGGGACCAGTTAAGTGGACTGTAATGCCTCTTCCAATCCAGTAATCTGGGACCCTCCTGGATAACCTGTAGTTATACTATGGACCAAGTGAATCACAAACTTGCCAGTTGGGAGCCTCTGGATTGAATGACGTGTGAATTGGAACAGTTGTTGCCATTATAAACAGTACACGAGCTGGTTTAACAATTACATTTTTAAATGCCAGATGGTAGGTCATAGTAGAATGTATCGGAATGTTTAAATTAGGGGGACAAAACAACCCACGGATTTGTTCCTCGTATCTGTCACTCCCTCTGAATAGACAGCGCAAGGCATAGCATTTAGAGTAGTTATCCAGGTAGCACTCACAGGGTTAATGAGGCTCCAACCCGCATCTCTCCAGTCAGAGGGGAGTGGCAATTACAACTCCCTCCCTCCTATCCTCCCTCTCCCTGTGAAAAGCACGGATTGCATTCATTAGTGTTGCTTTTTGCCAGCCCCTTGGAGGAGTGGAGCAGAGCAGAGGGGGTGGGGGACAGTGCGATGCTGCTTGCTCATTCCTGGCTCCAACAGTCTCTCTCTGCAAGCACCCAGTCCACACTCGCACTGGAGGCATCCTGCTAGCCGGAGGAGAGACCTTACACGCCACACGTCACAACATGCCTGCCTTTCCTCACTCAGTGCGGCTAACAAGGTAAGAGTGCTTTTATGTCTCTCCCAGTCATTGATACTGCTCTGGACCCTGCCTCTGTCTCTCAGTCCTGGTCAATGCACTGAAACAAAATCTCTCGACAAAATAGCACCCGAATGTTAGTTTGCTGGGGTTTTGCCTCCAGTTGATACAGGAGGTCTCTCTCTGTCTGATCCACTGTGCACATTTATTAGAAAGCTGCAGCCTCCAAATCTTTCAGTGCGGTTAGTCCAGCACTGCAGCAACATTGAGCAGTGGCTGCTGCTAACATCTGAGTGGTGTTAAACAAATCCCAAATCAGGCAAAGATCGACAGCTCACGAAAGAGTTTAGCAGAATTTTAAAATATATTATCGTCAGGGAAATTGAGGCAAAACAAACTTGTCGGTGGGTTACAGGCCAGTAATGTACAGATCATTGTGGTACAGTGCGAAAGGGCAAACCTTGCTCCCCACTGCTGAGTACGCTTGTTTTAGAACTACAGATACGGTTTATTCAGCAGGGTAAGGGCTATTCGGACTTGTTTATTCAGAATAACTTGCAGTTATGTAGCACCATCAACATGGGAAACACCACAAGGCGCTTCACAGAGACGTGATCAGATGCAAATGTACGCAGAGCCAAAGAAGGGGATATTAGGATTTGGTGATCAAAGGCTTGTTCAGAGGTGGGTTTTCAGGAGGTTCTTAAAGGAAAAGAGAGAGGTAGAGAGGTTTAGGGAAGAGAATTCCAGAGCTCAAGGCCTTGGCAGCTGAAGACATGTTGCCAATGGGATGGACGATGCACAAAAGGCCAGAGTCAGAGGTACGGGCTGGGAGAGGTTACACAGATAGGGAGGGGTGAGGCCATGGTGAGATTTGAACACAAGGATGAACATTTTAAATTCGAGGTGTTGCCGTACCAAGAGCCATAGGTCAGCGAGCACTGGGATGAGGGGTGACCGGGACTTGGTGCCAGTTAGGATACGGGCAGCAGAGTTTTGGATGAGCTCAAGTTTATGGAGGTGGAAGATGGGAGGCCGGCCAGGAGAGCGTTGGAATAGTCAAGCCATGGATGAGGGTTTCAGCAGTAGATAGGCTGAGGTGGGGCGGAAACAGGCGATGCTACAGAGGTGGAAGTAGGCGGTCTTGGTGATGGAGAGGATAAGGGGTCAGAAGTTCAGCTCAGGGTCAACTAAGACATGGAGGTTGCGAAAAATCTGGTTCAGCCTGAGAGAGTGGGAGGGGACATGGATGGAATTGTTGGCAAGGGAACATAGTTTGTGGTGGGGACCAGAGGCAATGGCTTCAGGCTTCCCAATGTTTAACAGGAGTAAATATTTAACAGCAGGGTAAGGGGTTACTCCCTGTGTCACTGTACAGAGTTACCATTTATTCAGTGCAAGGGTTACTCCCTGTAACTTTACAGAGTCACTGTTCATTCAGCAGGGTAAGGGTTACTCAATTTGTGAATGGAGTTTCTATTTATTCAGCAGGGTAAAAGTTATGGTATTAGTCACACTGGTAAATTAACAAGGCCAGTAAAGGAACAGGATGAGCCTGAATTACCAGCTGGCCTTGCTTTGTGTCGCTCCATCAAAAAGGCGGAATTACAACTTTGCAGGTAAAGGTGTATATTCACTGCTCTGTATAAACAACAGGACAAGGTGCAGCAAGGAACTCCTTTTAGAAATAGATTTAACATATTCTGACGCTCAGTGGAAATCGAGGGGATTTTATAAGATTGCACTTTTAAGAAATGAGTTAATCTGCCACAGACAGTAATCCTGAGTACCCGAAAGGTGCAAGTTAAAGGGTGACTCCAACTACACAGCCCGTGCAAGAGGCAGGACACGGAGACCTTCATTCCCCCAGACACAGCAATAGGGAGACCCTCACTCCCCCAGACACAGCAATAGGGAGACCCTCACTCCCCCAGACACAGCAATAGGGAGACCTTCACTCCCCCAGACACAGCAATAGGGAGACCTTCACTCCCCCAGACACAGCAATAGGGAGACCCTCACGCCCCCAGACACAGCAATAGGGAGACCCTCACTCCCCCAGACACAGCAATAGGGAGACCCTCACTCCCCCAGACACAGCAATAGGGAGACCCTCACTCCCCCAGACACAGCAATAGGGAGACCCTCACTCCCCCAGACACAGCAATAGGGAGACCCTCACTCCCCCAGACACAGCAATAGGGAGACCATCACTCCCCCAGACACAGCAATAGGGAGACCCTCACTCCCCCAGACACAGCAATAGGGAGACCCTCACTCCCCCAGACACAGCAATAGGGAGACCCTCACTCCCCCAGACACAGCAATAGGGAGACCATCACTCCCCCAGACACAGCAATAGGGAGACCATCACTCCCCCAGACACAGCAATAGGGAGACCCTCACTCCCCCAGACACAGCAATAGGGAGACCATCACTCCCCCAGACACAGCAATAGGGAGACCATCACTCCCCCAGACACAGCAATAGGGAGACCATCACTCCCCCAGACACAGCAATAGGGAGACCCTCACTCCCCCAGACACAGGGCAACAAGAGACCCTCACTCCCCCAGACACAGCAATAGGGAGACCCTCACTCGCCCAGACACAGCAATAGGGAGACCCTCACTCCCCCAGACACAGCAATAGGGAGACCATCACTCCCCCAGACACAGCAATAGGGAGACCCTCACTCCCCCAGACACAGCAATAGGGAGACCCTCACTCCCCCAGACACAGCAATAGGGAGACCCTCACTCCCCCAGACACAGCAATAGGACTCAATAAAGTAACTAATAACAATACTAACAATAACCAGCCCCAGGACAGTGACAGGGTAACACAAAGAATTCGACCCAACACAATCGTTGCTAAGCGAAAGGAAAAATATCTGTCATATTGGGCAGAAACAACAAAAACCCAAAGCAAACTCAATTGCTACTTGGCCCTAAACAGACAATACAACATAGCTGATTACCTGACCATGGTAAAGGATAACAAACTGAGAAGAACCTTGACAAGGTACAGACTTAGCGAACATAGCCTAGCGATCGAAAAAGGCAGACACAGGCAGACCAGGCTGCCAAGAGAAGACAGGATATGCTCTCACTGCAGTCAGGGAGTAGTTGAGACAGAGATGCACTTCCTCACAGCCTGTGGAAAATATCAGGGCATCAGAGAGAATTTCTATCAAAAATTCTCACAAATATGCCCTGAATTCAGAAATCTGACTGACAACCAAAAACTCCCATTCCTACTGGGGGAGGAGAGAAGCTGTGTAACACTGGCGGCACACTATGTTACAGCTTGCCATGAACAGAGGGACAACCAGTAAACTAAGACAAGAGTATATATAAACAAGGCGAAAATATATTTATAAACTCAGGGATATACCTGTTTATACACTGTATGAATGGAACCGCGTTTATGTGTTCAACCATAAATGTATTTTGATGCTTTGGCAACATAAGATGTACCTTATCATGCCAATAAAGCGATTTGTATTGTATTGTATTGTATTGGGAGACCCTCACTCCCCCAGACACAGCAATAGGGAGACCCTCACTCCCCCAGACACAGCAATAGGGAGACCCTCACTCCCCCAGGCAGAGTAATAGGGAGACCATCACTCCCCCAGGCAGAGTAATAGGAAGACCCTCAGTCTCCAGCGTGCAGGGCAGATAGCGTGATCAAGGAGTCCTAGATACGGTGTTGGTGCTGTGGCAATTTTTCCTGGCAGTGGATGGAGAATGTGGTGTGTGTGTGTGCGTTTTTAATAAAAAGGGGATACTGTTTCTGTAGCTGCTGAACAGAGTGGAATTTATAATAATGTTCTCATTACCTCAGGATGGTATGCAGGGGTGTAGCTCACTCCTGGAGCCAGTCAGAAGCAGAGGCCAATCTTTGGACAAGAGGGTTGAGAAAGAGAAAAGTAAACACAGTTTTAGCTGCCACCGGCCTTTAATTAAAAAAAGTGGCGAGCTCGACAGGATTTTTTTTTTTTCTTGTCTGGAGCTTTTCAGCTGGTTTTGGTCTGTGGGTTTGGCCCCGAGTAATCCTTCGCAAGGGTCAAGCTGCATTCAGACTAGAGCTGCCCAAATGGAGAATGTCAGATATGTAGACTGACAGCTCGCTGCTGCCTCAGAACTCACTCCTTTGTCTCAACTCCCTCAAGGCAGACACACCAGCTCTCCAACACTCATAGCAGGGATGTACCACAGAATGCTCGTCGCACACATCATCCTGCCACACCCCACCCACCCCCCGCGCCCTGTGTTACTGACTGTATCTCTGATATTAATCCAGCTCCCCCTCACTCTCACTCAGTAACCCCTCTCCCCCAGGGCCCTGTGTTACTGACTGTATCTCTACTGATATTAATCCAGTTCCTCACTGTCACTCAGTAACCCCTCCCCCCCAGCGCTGTGTATTACTGACTGTATCGCCACTGATGTCAATCCAGCTCCCTCACATGGTCATCCAATAACTCACTACCCCAGTGCCCTGTGTTAAATGTAAAAGGGGGCTGTTGCCAAGCTGGGAAACGTGAAGATAAAACCCCTTACTGAACCCCTGCCCGCGGCCCTCACTGTTTAAACAACGTCCTGTTCAAATGCAGCACTGGCAGGAGGAGCTGAGCTCCCAGTTCCCCGAGAGGGAAGCTGAGGTTAGTACATGATGCAGCAACTTCTTTTAAAGGGCGAGAATGAACGCAGTGACAGGAAATGAGTTAGGTCATGTTCCACTTCAGGGTTAGGAAGATATCAGAGAGGGATCGGTACAGAACCACTCCGTGGAGTTCAAAAGTATATGAAAACAAGTTTAGAGTGAAATGGGGAGGGTAGTGGGATTAGAGTAGATAGCTCCAGTTAATATGTCAGCTATGACTCAGTGGGTAGCACTCTCGCCTGAGTCAGAAGGTCGTGGGTTCAAGTCCCACTCCAGAGACTTGAGCACAAAATCCAGGCTGACACTCCCAGTGCAGCGCTGAGGGAGTGCTGCTGTCTTTTGAATGAGACTTTAAACCGAGGCCCCGTCTGCTCTCGGGTGGATTTAAAAGATCCCATTGCCACGATTTAGAAGAGATGGGGAAGTTCTCCCCCGGTGTCCTGGGCCAATATTTATCTCTCCACCAACATCACAAACAGATTATCTGGTCATTATCACATTGCTGTTTGTGGGAGCTTGCTGTGCACAAATTGACGTTTCTTACATTACAACAGTGACTACACTTCAAAAAGTAATTAATTAGCTGTAAAGCGCTTTGGGACATCGAGGATGTGAAAGGTGCTATAAAAATGCAAGTTCTTTTTTAGCACAATGCTGTGGCTTCCTTCTGTAGATGGAAATTCTATGTTAAACAGCAAGTAATTATGATCAAACACCCTTCATTATTGAGTAAAATAGCAGCACAGGCCCAATCTCTGTGTTCTTCTTTAGGGCCGTGTTTAGTTTCTGAGTGCACATGGGAAGAAGTCGGTAAAGATACAGCAAGGGGCTGTGCGCCCTGGGGCCACGTGACTATAGGTCTGACTGAGGCCACTCCCAGGCCTGCGACCATTCGGTGCAGAGACATCACCAGCTCACCACGTTAAAAAACAAACCCTCAGTGAAGTAGGAAGTCAGGAACCCCCTCACCATCGCTGCCGAGGGTTGTTGGAGCTCAGAATGAGTTACCACAGCAGCTACCAAGGCAGAGACTAAAAATATAATTTCAAAGTGGAATCGGATAATTATTAGCAAAGGGAGTTGAGATCCATCCCAGCAAGACATCAGAAAGCAGGTGGCCGGTTCTCTTGATATCCAACCTGCTCCTTCTCAAACTCCCTTAGACTGATGTGCAACAGAGCGCCCACACTCTCCAATCAGCTCTCCACGCCTGCGTCTTATTGACCATCCAATATCAGAACGTCAATCACAAAACCGGCACTGACCCCTGACCGAACCACATTATAGTGTACCGGGACCGCGTGTAATTCGCAGACACAGTGCCGGGACCGCGTGCACATTACACAGTACAGGGACCGCGTGCACATTACACAGTGCCGGGACCGCGTGCACATTACACAGTGCCGGGACCGCGTGCACATTACACAGTACAGGGACCGCGTGCACATTACACAGTGCCGGGACCGCGTGCACATTACACAGTGCCGGGACCGCGTGCACATTACACAGTACAGGGACCGCGTGCACATTACACAGTGCCGGGACCGCGTGCACATTACACAGTGCCGGGACCGCGTGCACATTACACAGTGCCAGGACCGCGTGCACATTACACAGTACAGGGACCGCGTGCACATTACACAGTACAGGGACCGCGTGCACATTACACAGTACAGGGACCGCGTGCACATTACACAGTACAGGGACCGCGTGCACATTACACAGTGCCGGGACCGCGTGCACATTACACAGTGCCGGGACCGCGTGCACATTACACAGTGCCGGGACCGCGTGCACATTACACAGTACAGGGACCGCGTGCACATTACAGGGACCGCGTGCACATTACACAGTACAGGGACCGCGTGCACATTACACCGTACAGGGACCGCGTGCACATTACACCGTACAGGGACCGCGTGCACATTACACAGTACAGGGACCGCGTGCACATTACACAGTACAGGGACCGCGTGCACATTACACAGTACAGGGACCGCGTGTACATGACACAGTACAGGGACCGCGTGCACATTACACAGTACAGGGACCGCGTGCACATTACACAGTACAGGGACCGCGTGCACATTACACAGTACAGGGACCGCGTGTACATGACACAGTACAGGGACCGCGTGCACATTACACAGTACAGGGACCGCGTGTACATGACACAGTACAGGGGCCGCGTGTACATGACAGTACAGGGGCCGCGTGTACATGACACAGTACAGGGACCGCGTGTACATGACACAGTACAGGGACCGCATGTACATGATAAAGAAGCATATGAGATCCTGGGCTTTATAAAGAGGCATAGAGTACAACAGCAAGGAAGTTATGCTAAACCTTAATAAAACACTGGTTAGGCCCCAGCTGGAGTATTAGGTTCAACTGTGGGCACCACACTTTAGGAAGGAAGTCAAGGCCTTGGAAAGGTTTACTAGAATGGTACCAGGGATGAGGGACTTGTTATGGGGAGAGACTGGAGAAGCTGGGTTGGTTCTATTTAAAGCAGAGAAGGTTAAGGGGAGATTTGATAGATGTGTTCAAAATTTTGAATGGTTTTGATAGAGTAAATAGGAAGAAACTGTTTCCAGTGGCAGGAGAATCAGTAACCAGAGGACACAGATTTAAGGTAATTGGCAAAAAAGCCAGGGGGAGACGAGGAGAATTGTTTACACAGTGCAAGCAATGGGAGTAAATAGCGACAATGCTGGAAATGTACAGCAGGGTGGTCAGGCCGGGGCTGGGATGGAACCCCTCAGGCCGGGGCTGGGATGGAACCCCTCAGGCCGGGGCTGGGATGGAACCCCTCAGGCCGGGGCTGGGATGGAACCCCTCAGGCCGGGGCTGGGATGGAACCCCTCAGGCCGGGGCTGGGATGGAACCCCTCAGGCCGGGGCTGGGATGGAACCCCTCAGGCCGGGGCTGGGATGGAACCCCTCAGGCCGGGGCTGGGATGGAACCCCTCAGGCCGGGGCTGGGATGGAACCCCTCAGGCCGGGGCTGGGATGGAACCCCTCAGGCCGGGGCTGGGATGGAACCCCTCAGGCCGGGGCTGGGATGGAACCCCTCAGGCCGGGGCTGGGATGGAACCCCTCAGGCCGGGGCTGGGATGGAACCCCTCAGGCCGGGGCTGGGATGGAACCCCTCAGGCCGGGGCTGGGATGGAACCCCTCAGGCCGGGGCTGGGATGGAACCCCTCAGGCCGGGGCTGGGATGGAACCCCTCAGGCCGGGGCTGGGATGGAACCCCTCAGGCCGGGGCTGGGATGGAACCCCTCAGGCCGGGGCTGGGATGGAACCCCTCAGGCCGGGGCTGGGATGGAACCCCTCAGGCCGGGGCTGGGATGGAACCCCTCAGGCCGGGGCTGGGATGGAACCCCTCAGGCCGGGGCTGGGATGGAACCCCTCAGGCCGGGGCTGGGATGGAACCCCTCAGGCCGGGGCTGGGATGGAACCCCTCAGGCCGGGGCTGGGATGGAACCCCTCAGGCCGGGGCTGGGATGGAACCCCTCAGGCCGGGGCTGGGATGGAACCCTTCAGACCGGGGCTGGGATGGAACCCTTCAGACTGGGGCTCGGATGAGAAGCGTGTCCGGCCTGGACTTGGACCTGTTTTGCTCTTTGCACGCTGTCCATTTCACGCATGCTCTATTTTTACTTCAGGATTCACCGTTTTTCTTTGCGTCTCTTCAAGTGCATCGGCGTATTTAACGGGAAGCTCGCTAAGCACATGAGGGAGAAAGGAATAGAAGGATATGCTGATAGGGTGAGATGAAGTAGGATACTAGTGTGGAGCATAAACACCGGCATGCACCAGTTAGGCCCGGTTATGTGCAGTAAATATACCCATAGAGGCCTGGGGTTATATGTGCACAAATCGTTGAAGGTGGCAGGGCAGGTTGAGAAAGCGGTTAAAAAAGCTTACGGGATCCTGGGCTTCATAAATAGAGGCATAGAGTACAAAAGCAAGGAAATTATGAACCACCTTTATAAAACACTGGTTCGGCCTCAACTGGAGTATTGTGTCAATTCTGGGCACCGCACTTTAGGAAGGATGTGAAGGCCTTAGAGAGGGTGCAGAAAAAATTTACGAGAATGATTCTAGGGATGAGGGACTTCAGTTACGTGGATAGACTGGAGAAGCTGGGGTTGCTCTCCTTAGAGCAGAGAAGATTGAGAGCAGATTTGATAGAGGTATTCAGATTTGATAGAGGTATTCAAAATCATAAGAGGTCTAGACAGAGTAGATAGAGAGAAACTGTTCCCATTGGCAGAAGGGTCGAGAACCAGAGGATAAAGATTGGCAGAAGAACCATGAAGAAAACCTTTTTTACTCAGCGAGTGGTTAGGATGTGGAATGCACTGCCTGAAAAGGTGGTGGAGGCAGACTCAATCATGGCTTTCAAAAGGGAATTGGATAAGTACCTGAAGGAAATTTTTTTGCAGGGCTACAACAACAACAACTTGTATTTATATAGCACCTTTAACGTAGTAAAACGTCCCAAGGCGCTGCACAGGAGTATTTTAAGACAAAACAATTTGACACCAATCCACATAAGGATAAATGAGGGCAGGTGACCAAAAGCTTGGTCAAAGAGGTAGGATTTAAGGAGCTTCATAAAGGAGGAAAGAGAGGTAGCGAGGCGGACAGGTTTAGGCAGGCAGGAAATTCTAGAGCTTAGGACCTAGGCAACAGAAGTCACGGCCACCAAAGGTTAAGCGATTATAATCAGGGATGCTCAAGAGGGCGGAATTAGAGGAGTGCAGATATCTTGGGGGGTTGTGGGGCTGGAGGAGATTACAGAGATAGGAAGGGGCGAGGCCATGGAGGGATTTGAAAACAAGGATGACAATTTTGAAATCGAGGCGTTGCTCAACCGGGAGCCAATGTCGTCTTCTTAGGCAGTCCCTCGGAACTGAGGATGACTTGCTTCCACATTAAAAAGGTGACTGATGAGTCCAATGCAGGACCTACAGTCTCTGTCACAGGTGGGGCAGATGGTGGTTGAAGGGGCAGGTGGGTGGGGTGCTTGGGTTGATGTGCGCTCCTTGTGCTGCCTGCGCTTGGCTTCCGCTCGCTCCCAGCGAAGAGACTCGAGGTGTTCGGCGCCTTCTCGGCTGCTTCTCCTCCACTTTGTGCGGTCTTGGGCCAGGGATTCCCAGGTGTCGATGGGGATGTTACACTTTTTCAAGGAGGCTTTGAGGGTGTCCTTGAAGCGTTTCCTCTGCCCACCTGGGGCTCTCTTGCCGTGCCAGAGCTCCGAGTAGAGTGCTGAATGTAGGTCAGCGAGCACAGGGGTGATGGGTGAACGGGACTTGGTGCAAGTTAGGACACGGGCAGCCGAGTTTTGGATGACCTCAAGTTTACGTAGGGTGGAACGTGGGAGGCCAACCATTAACAATATCAACTAACATGGGAGCCAGAATAGGAAGTTGGGTGGTCAGCAGTGTGGTGGGATTAGGGTCGAGGGAGCAGGAGGTGGGTCTCATAGACAAGATGAGCGCAGAGAGGTCATGAGGGGAGATCGGAGAGGAACTGGAGAAAGATGTGAGTTCAGAGCTCAGGCAGGAGGGGGACCTGGCTACAGGGAAAGGGTGGGGAGTGGGACCAGCTGAAATGCTCTTGCAGAGAGCCGGCACAGGCTCGATGGGCCTCCTTCTGTGCTGTCACCATTCTATGATTCTATGAAATTCTATGTCATTCAATGTAAGTCACAGACACGGCCCACACTGTGCTCAGCTCAGCTCTGATCTGATGTGCATGGAGGGATCTAGCCACTGCCCTACTTCCCATCACACAGGAGCCGCCAGGGTCGGAGCAGGGAGGTCTCTACAGCTCAGCTGCCGCCGTCTTACAACAACACAGCGAAAAGCAGCATCTCGCATTACAGCAAACATCTTGAAATCTCCCCTTGGAAACATAAGCCCGAGGCCGAGGCAGTGTTGTCTTACCCTGAAACACAGCGCGCAGTTATATTGTTTTTGGAAGGAGGAGAGAGCAGTGTGCGGCGGGGAAGGCTCTGGCCAGATTCTGCTCTTGGATCTGTGCATTCCTCAAGCCCCTGGAGACCCGCATCCACACCGTGATGTCACCATCACGTTAAGTCCCCTTCGAGACCAAACCAATTGTGCAAAACAGTGCACTGGTGAGCATGTGAGGCAAGCGAACCGAAAAAAGGCCATTGGACCAAACAATGGGTGACATCCCTCCTTCTCACCATATCCCACAATCCTGATATCCCTGGAAATGCAGCCAATTGTCTCTCAAACCCATTGCTGTTGGGCTTTGCAACAACTTCCTCTGACAACTTATTCCATCGCTCTCATCCTTGGAGTGTACACGTTCCAGCCAATCTCACTTCTTACTTAGTGCATAACCTCCCCCTCCCACAACCCTCAAATTACAGCTGTACACCCACCAACATACTGCTCTGCTCACACCACCGACCCCCTCCCTGACATCTATGGTGAGCTTCATGCACTCCTCCCAACCCCATTCCTCAAACAGACAGTCACTGAGCTTCTCCGAACCGGACCCCCCGCCCTCGATATAGGCATTACACTCCCCCAAAATCTCTTCCTCTCACTGGATTGCCCCAAGCCTAGCCAGATAGACACCGATAACACTGCCTCCTTCCCTCACAGGCACTGAACTCCTCAAATATTCACAACACACAGGTGGAAATGGAAAGCTCCTCCAAATCCCTTTTTCCCACAAGAAACATACGCGTTCAGCAACCCCGGAGCCCCAGGGCACAGGCACTTGCCAACCTCTGAACCCTAGGGCACAGGCGCCTGGCAGAACTCCGCGCCACAGGGTACAGGCACCCAGCGACCTCTGAACCCCGGAGTACAGGCGCACGGCAAACCCCGAACCCCAGAGTACAGGCGCTCGGTGACCGTCGCCTCCCCCCCACCCCCCCAAACCCCTGTCCGAACCCCAGGGCACAGGCACTCGGCAACCTCCAAATCCCAGGGTACAGGCACTCGGCAACCTCCGAAACCCGGGGCGCAGGCGCTTGGCGACCTCCAAACCCTGGAGTACAGGCGCTCGCCAACCTCCGAACCCCGGGGTACAGGCGCTCGGCAACCTCCGAACCCCAGGGCACAGGCGCTCAGTGAGTCCTATTTTGAGGTGCAGCTGAAGCTTTATTATTGATAATCATCCTTTCTCCAAACGGGACGAATGCCGATCTTAAAAATGGCCACCGTTAAGCAAAGCCCAGCTCCTCCCGTCTGCTGTGTTCCCTCCTTCCAGGAATCAGCGTGTGCCGAGGAAGGACCACGTAGCAAACAAAACCCCAGAGAACCAAGCCCACCATATACAGGGAGAGTTGGGAGCACTGGCCCCGAGCTCGGGGCACAGAATCTCGCAGAGTTAATGGGCCGGAAGCACAGCTGGCTCTGGCTGTGGCTCAACGCCTGACTGCAGTTTATTTAACATCTCGGGACTTAAACCAGACGAGACGACCACACCCTGACCTCAGCATTCCGTCCGCGCAGCCTTCAGCAGCCAGAAAAGCTTCCAGTCAGAGACATGGGAACACATTGGGGTCCGTGCCGAGGTGAGCATTCGGCTTCAGCACAGACACGACCGACGGCCGCAGTCTAGGGGATCAGACAGGCAGCTCGGCTTTCAAGAGTCACTGCTCTGAGGTTGTGAGTGTCTCAGACAGAGTCCAACAGCCAAGGAGTTCAGCTGATGCCAAACGCTGACTTTGGAAGTTTGCAGAGGAGAGGGACTTTTCACTAAGGAAAAAAATACACATCAGCACACCAAACGGGAAAAGGCTTGGGACTGGGAGGCAACTTGGCCTCCTTCAGCCCTACAACAACTCTCCCAGATACATGTGTTACTCCAATTCTGGCCTCTTGTACATTCCGTTTACTTCACTCCACCAGTGGTGGTCGTGCGTTCAACTGCCAAGTCCCTCAGCTCTGGAATTCCCTCCCTAAACCTCTTCGCCTCTCTCTCCTCCTTAAAGACGCTCCTTAAAACCTGCCTCTTCGACCAAGCTTTTGGTCACCTGTCCTAATATCTCCTTGCAGCTTGGTGCAAAATCTTTGTTTGATAATCGCTCCAGTGAAGCGCCTTGGGCAGTTTTCCTACGATAAAGGCGCTATATAAAAGCAAGTTGTTGTTATAAAAAACACATTTAAAGTTTACATAGATATTTTTCTGGAGTCACTGGTTGCAGGAAGATACAGTTGTCAGTAATGTATTAAGGAGTGTTAATATTACAGTGCTAGGGGCTGGGCAACACAGATTCAACATTGGCAATTCCCTCAGAATTCAAATCCGGCCCAGGACTGCTAGGATCAAAGACTCCTCCGTCTGTCCACTGTGGAATGAGTTGAGCAGCCTCAACACAGTTCCCAATGGAAACAGGCACCACACCTATAGGCTGGAGGAAGTTTGAGTGGAATCAGCAATCTCGCTCAAGGCCCTATGGAAAATGAGGGCTTCGGGCTCATTCGTGCATCTAAAACGTTGCATTCTCAGCCCCGTCTCTGCCTCGCTCACCTTCCCCAGTCTCTCTCACCGAGTGATACCCCACATCACCCCCCATCCCCACCAATCTCAACACCATATTAATCGCACCCTCTCCCTCACATTTATCTAAGTGAATACATGGGTTTTCAAGCCCAATAGATATGTTGATATTTCCAAATCCATCTCTGTCCAGATCTAAACCGAATTCCACAGAAACTGTAGCTTATACGGCTGGGAGACGGACTGTAAATCTGATACAGGGCATTCTGTAGTCACTACCATGGGTCTGGCAGAGGGGGGGGGTCGAGAGAGAGGGGGGGGTCGAGAGAGGGGGGGGTCGAGAGAGAGGGGGGGTCGAGAGAGAGGGGGGGGTCGAGAGAGAGGGGGGGGTCGAGAGAGAGGGGGGGGGTCGAGAGAGAGGGGGGGGTCGAGAGAGAGGGGGGGTCGAGAGAGGGGGGGGGTCGAGAGAGGGGGGGGGTCGAGAGAGAGGGGGGGGTCGAGAGAGAGGGGGGGGTCGAGAGAGGGGGGGGGTCGAGAGAGGGGGGGGGTCGAGAGAGAGGGGGGGGTCGAGAGAGAGGGGGGGTCGAGAGAGAGAGGGGGGGTCGAGAGAGAGAGGGGGGGTCGAGAGAGAGGGGGGGGTCGAGAGAGAGGGGGGGGTCGAGAGAGGGGGGGGGTCGAGAGAGGGGGGGGGTCGAGAGAGGGGGGGGGTCGAGAGAGAGGGGGGGTCGAGAGAGAGGGGGGGGTCGAGAGAGAGGGGGGGGTCGAGAGAGGGGGGGGGTCGAGAGAGGGGGGGGTCGAGAGAGGGGGGGGTCGAGAGAGAGGGGGGGGTCGAGAGAGAGGGGGGGGGGTCGAGAGAGAGGGGGGGGGGTCGAGAGAGAGGGGGGGGTCGAGAGAGAGGGGGGGGTCGAGAGAGAGGGGGGGGTCGAGAGAGAGGGGGGGGTCGAGAGAGAGGGGGGGTCGAGAGAGAGAGGGGGGGTCGAGAGAGAGGGGGGGGTCGAGAGAGAGGGGGGGGTCGAGAGAGAGGGGGGGGTCGAGAGAGAGGGGGGGGTCGAGAGAGAGGGGGGGTCGAGAGAGAGGGGGGGTCGAGAGAGAGGGGGGGGTCGAGAGAGAGGGGGGGGTCGAGAGAGAGGGGGGGGTCGAGAGAGAGGGGGGGGTCGAGAGAGAGGGGGGGGTCGAGAGAGAGGGGGGGGTCGAGAGAGAGGGGGGGGTCGAGAGAGAGGGGGGGGTCGAGAGAGAGGGGGGGGTCGAGAGAGAGGGGGGGGTCGAGAGAGAGGGGGGGGTCGAGAGAGAGGGGGGGGTCGAGGAGAGAGGGGGGGTCGAGAGAGAGGGGGGGGTCGAGAGAGAGGGGGGGGTCGAGAGAGAGGGGGGGGTCGAGAGAGAGGGGGGGGTCGAGAGAGAGGGGGGGTCGAGAGAGAGGGGGGGGTCGAGAGAGAGGGGGGGGTCGAGAGAGAGGGGGGGGTCGAGAGAGAGGGGGGGGTCGAGAGAGAGGGGGGGGTCGAGAGAGAGGGGGGGGTCGAGAGAGAGGGGGGGGTCGAGAGAGAGGGGGGGGTCGAGAGAGAGGGGGGGTCGAGAGAGAGGGGGGGTCGAGAGAGAGGGGGGGGTCGAGAGAGAGGGGGGGGTCGAGAGAGGGGGGGGGTCGAGAGAGGGGGGGGGTCGAGAGAGAGGGGGGGGTCGAGAGAGAGGGGGGGGTCGAGAGAGAGGGGGGGTCGAGAGAGAGGGGGGGGTCGAGAGAGAGGGGGGGTCGAGAGAGAGGGGGGGGTCGAGAGAGAGGGGGGGGTCGAGAGAGAGGGGGGGTCGAGAGAGAGGGGGGGGTCGAGAGAGAGGGGGGGGTCGAGAGAGAGGGGGGGGTCGAGAGAGAGGGGGGGGGTCGAGAGAGAGGGGGGGGGTCGAGAGAGAGGGGGGGGTCGAGAGAGAGGGGGGGGTCGAGAGAGAGGGGGGGGTCGAGAGAGAGGGGGGGGTCGAGAGAGAGGGGGGGGTCGAGAGAGAGGGGGGGGTCGAGAGAGAGGGGGGGGTCGAGAGAGAGGGGGGGGTCGAGAGAGAGGGGGGGGTCGAGAGAGAGGGGGGGTCGAGAGAGAGGGGGGGGTCGAGAGAGAGGGGGGGTCGAGAGAGGGGGGGGTCGAGAGAGAGGGGGGGGTCGAGAGAGAGGGGGGGGTCGAGAGAGAGGGGGGGGTCGAGAGAGAGGGGGGGGTCGAGAGAGAGGGGGGGTCGAGAGAGAGGGGGGGTCGAGAGAGAGGGGGGGTCGAGAGAGAGGGGGGGTCGAGAGAGAGGGGGGGTCGAGAGAGAGGGGGGGTCGAGAGAGAGGGGGGGTCGAGAGAGAGGGGGGGTCGAGAGAGAGGGGGGGTCGAGAGAGAGGGGGGGTCGAGAGAGAGAGGGGGGGTCGAGAGAGAGGGGGGGTCGAGAGAGAGGGGGGGTCGAGAGAGAGGGGGGGTCGAGAGAGAGGGGGGGTCGAGAGAGAGGGGGGGTCGAGAGAGAGGGGGGGTCGAGAGAGAGGGGGGGTCGAGAGAGAGGGGGGGGTCGAGAGAGAGGGGGGGTCGAGAGAGAGGGGGGGTCGAGAGAGAGGGGGGTCGAGAGAGAGGGGGGGTCGAGAGAGAGGGGGGGTCGAGAGAGAGGGGGGGTCGAGAGAGAGGGGGGGTCGAGAGAGAGAGGGGGGGGTCGAGAGAGAGAGGGGGGGTCGAGAGAGAGTGGTCGAGAGAGAGAGGTCGAGAGAGAGAGGGGGGGGTCGAGAGAGAGGGGGGGGTCGAGAGAGAGGGGGGGGTCGAGAGAGAGGGGGGGGTCGAGAGAGAGGGGGGGGTCGAGAGAGAGGGGGGGTCGAGAGAGAGGGGGGGGGTCGAGAGAGAGGGGGGGTCGAGAGAGAGGGGGGGTCGAGAGAGAGGGGGGGGTCGAGAGAGAGGGGGGGGTCGAGAGAGAGGGGGGGGTCGAGAGAGAGGGGGGGGTCGAGAGAGAGGGGGGGGTCGAGAGAGAGGGGGGGGTCGAGAGAGAGGGGGGGGTCGAGAGAGAGGGGGGGGTCGAGAGAGAGGGGGGGGTCGAGAGAGAGGGGGGGGTCGAGAGAGAGGGGGGGGTCGAGAGAGAGGGGGGGTCGAGAGAGAGGGGGGTCGAGAGAGAGGGGGGGGTCGAGAGAGAGGGGGGGCGGGGGGTGACGCAGGGCTCGCCAATCTCACCGACACTCTTTAATATTTACATTAATGGATTGGCAAAACTACTTGAACAATCTACAGCACCCGGCCTCACCCTATATGAATCCAAGGTTAAATTCCTCCTCTATGCCGACGACCTGGTTCTGCTGTCACCAACTAAGGAGGGTCTACAGCAGAACCTGGACCTGCTGGAGTCGTACTGCCAGACTTGGGCCCTGACAATAAATCCCCAAAAAACCAAAGTCCTTGTGTTCCAGCAAAGATCCAAACAACATGGACCCACAATAAATTTCACAGTAGGAACAACCAAAATTGAACAAACCACTCACTACACATACTTGGGCTTAAAAATCAGTTCTACGGGAAACTTCAAACTGGCTGTGAATGAACTGAAAGAGAAAGCAAGAAGGGCTTTCTATGCCATCAAAAAATCAATCCAAATAGAAATCCCAATTAGCATTTGGCTCAAAATTTTCAAATCAGTAATTGAACCAATTGCACTCTATGGCAGTGAGGTCTGGGGACCACTAACACAACAAGATTTTGCAAAATGGGACAAACACCCAATTGAGATCCTACATGCGGAATTCTGTAAAAGTATCCTCCGGACTCAAAGGAAAACAGTAAACAACGCATGCAGGGTGGAACTAGGCCAATACCCATTAATAATCACTATCCAAAAAAGAGCCACCAAATTTTGGAATCACCTACAAATGAGCAACCCCCAATGCTATCACTACGACGCCCTGAAATGCCAAGAGCTGACCATAAAGAAGAATACCCTCAGTCAACTAGTCCTGGGACTCAATAAAGTAACTAATAACAATACTAACAATAACCAGTCCCAGGACAGTGACAGGGTAACACAAAGAATTCGACCCAACACAATCGTCGCTAAGCAAAAGGAAAAATATCTGTCATATTGGGCAGAAACAACAAAAACCCAAAGCAAACTCAATTGCTACTTGGCCCTAAACAGACAATACAACATAGCTGATTACCTGACCATGGTAAAGGATAACAAACTGAGAAGAACCTTGACAAGGTACAGACTTAGCGAACATAGCCTAGCGATCGAAAAAGGCAGACACAGGCAGACCAGGCTGCCAAGAGAGGACAGGATATGCTCTCACTGCAGTCAGGGAGTAGTTGAGACAGAGATGCACTTCCTCACAGCCTGTGGAAAATATCAGGGCATCAGAGAGAATTTCTATCAAAAATTCTCACAAATATGCCCTGAATTCAGAAATCTGAATGACAACCAAAAACTCCCATTCCTACTGGGGGAGGAGAGAAGCTGTGTAACACTGGCGGCACACTATGTTACAGCTTGCCATGAACAGAGGGACAACCAGTAAACTAAGACAAGATTATATATAAACAAGGCGAAAATATATTTATAAACTCAGGGATATACCTGTTTATACACTGTATGAATGGAACCGCGTTTATGTGTTCAACCATAAATGTATTTTGATGCTTTGGCAACATAAGATGTACCTTATCATGCCAATAAAGCGATTTGTATTGTATTGTATATTGAGAGGAGGGGGGTCGAGAGAGAGGGGGGGGTCGAGAGAGAGGGGGGGGTCGAGAGATGAAATGATTCATAGTGGAGGTGGGAATATGTACAACTCCCATTACAGGAACGCTGACATTTCTCACTATAAATCGGCGAGCTGGCCAGTCCCTGTCTAAGATGCCATTCTGTGGTGCCTCCCCCTTGAGATCTGTAGGTACGAGCTGTGACTCAAAGCCAGTGTTTTTGGCCGATTTCAGCCTGGGTTTCCACAATTGACCCCAGTGACCGTAGGCTAGGAAAGGTAAAAAAAATAGCCCGACTCCCCAATCCTGATGGCAAGTCAGTGATGTGTGCTGAAAAGTGTTGAGTTGTCACTAGGTTGAGAGGAATGAGCTCAGCTGCACTGGGTGAATAGCTTCTCAACACTCTCTGACCATCTTCACACCAATAATGGATGCTAGGCTGGAGAACCCACAGGGTCCTCAGGACTATGTCAGGATTAGTGAAGCGAAAATCTGGGATGTGAGCTGTGGGCAGGTCAAGACTGAAGGGCATCACAGGAAGAGGTAGCTATGTGGGAGGGGTCAGAGATGCAGGTAGGCAAACATTCCTCAACTTCGCACACTGATCAGAAAACATGTTATCCATTTATTTGTAACTGCCATTGGCTGCACTCTAGCCTGAGTCAGAAGGTCGTGCGTTCAAGTCCACTCCAGAGATTCAAGCACAAAATCCAGGCTGACACTCACACTGCAGTGCTGAGGGAGTGCTGCATTTCGGATGAGATGTTAAACCGAGGTCCTGTCTGCTCTCAGGTGGACTATGGCAGTATTTCGAAGAGCAGGGGAGTTCTCCCTGGTGTCCTGGCCACAATATTTATCCCTCAACCAACATCACTAAAATAGATTATCTGGTCATCATCATCAGATTGATGTTTGCAGGATCTCCCTATGCACAAATTGGCTGCTGCATTTCCCTACATCACAACAGTGACTACGCTTGAAAAGTACTTCTTCTGTAAAGCACTTTGCAATGTTGTGAGGTCATGTAAGGCACTATAGAAATGCAAGTTCTTTCTTTTTTAAATGGCAAATCAGCAGAGGCAGCAGTGTTGTGCGCCGCTCGCTCTCACTGTGACAGGGAGTGGAGCTGGCTCTGTGCCTGTGCTCCAACTGGAGAGGGTTCAGGGAATTTTTCTCTTTTTTTAAATGTCCTTATTATTAATTCAATCTGTTACTGAACATTCCTCTTCCAACAGTCCCCTGATGTGGTCTGGAAATAGCGCGGAATGAATCAAAATGTCTAAAAATACTCACTCCCTGGGGAGAGAAAGTTCCCCAATCCCAGCCTCCCCTCACTGCAAGCACACAAGGCAGTTCCTGTCGGCACAGCCTTGGCGTGGGGGGGGATTAGAACGCAGCCTCTCCTTGGGAGTAGAAGCAGGGGGAGAAATTTCCCCCTCTGACACAAAGTGAGGAAGCTCAGAATTAGTTTACCGACACCGAACTGTTATGAGATCCTGACTCACCACGAAAACCATCACCCTTTTCATCGCCCCCCTCCAATGCTGAACAGGCAAGGGTCACAGGAGCATTCCTGCAAACACTTCGACCCAGGACAACGCTTCCAACAGATTCTGCACACTTTGGAGTCAGAAATATTCTTTGTGGAGTTTTAAATGTGCGATTCCTTATTTTGCCAATAGTCTGCCGCAGCTTTTTACACCAATTTCTGCTCATTTCCAGATTGCATCTTTGACAGCTGCCCCCAATCAGACACCAAGCTCAGACACGTCGCAGCCCCTCCCCCTCCCCGCCACGCAAACACATCATGGCCCCTCCCCCAGCCACCTACAGCCCCTCCCCCTCCCCGCCATGCACATCCCCCTCCCCGCCACGCACACATCATAGCCCCTCCCCAGCCATCACAGCCCCTCCCCCTCCCCGCCACGCAGACACATCATAGCCCCTCCCCCAGCCACGTACAGCCCCTCCCCCACCCGTCGCAGCCCCTCCCCCTCCCCGCCACGCAGACACATCATAGCCCCTCCCCAGCCACGTACAGCCGCTCCCCCGCCCAGCCCCTCCTTCACACAACCCCGCCCCATCCTGCCTCGCCTCTCCACTCCCCCCTCCGCTCACCTCTCTCCTCCCCCCCCCCCGCCCCCCCACCGCCCGCCTCTCCTCCCCCCGCCTCATCCTCCCCCCTGCCCTCCCCTCAGCTTCCACTAAGTGGCTGCACTCAGGGTTGCTGCCACTAACCCTTTGCGACGTTAATTGTGACTTCTTCCTTGCTGTCCCCACAGAGCCCAGTGTGGTGCGATGAGGACCCCCTGGCACGGTTTGTGTTGGCTGACCTTCCTGGTGCTGGTGACGGAGCTGCTCTCGGTGCTCTCCTGCCCAGCCAAGTGCAACTGTGATGGCTCGGGGACGCTGTGGTGCATCAAGACGGGACTGTCCGCCATTCCCGACCACATCCCCCCCGACACCTCCAGCATCTACGCCTTCGAGAACGCCATTTCCACGCTGCACAAGGAGGACTTTGCAGGGCTGCAGGAACTAAAGCTCTTGCACCTGTCGCACAACAAGATCAGGAGGCTGCCCCGCCAGGTCTTTCAGCCGCTGAACGTGCTGTCCAACCTGGACCTGTCGTCTAACCAGATAACCGAGATCGCCAACGACACCTTCGCGGGGCTGCAAGAATTGGAACGCTTGTACCTGCAGAACAACAAGATCGAGACTATCCACCCGGCCGCATTCGACACGTTAGTGAGGCTAGTCGAACTCAAGCTGCAGGATAACCAGCTCCATAGCCTTCCTCCTCTGCAGCTTCCCACTCTCCTGCTGTTGGATCTCAGCAGGAATAACATCCCAGACGTAGAGATTGGAAACATCAGAGCGCCCGAGATTGAATCTTTGAAGCTGGCCGGCTTGGCCTCAAAACCATAGATGAAAACGTGTTTAAGAGCATGACCAATCTTCAGGAGCTGGATCTGTCGGACAATCAGCTGGCAACCGTGTCAGCCACACTCCAGCACCTCGGCGAGCTGACCAGCCTGACTCTTCGGGGAAACAACCAGATCGCTCACTTGAAGGACGAGGACTTCAAGCCCGTCAAGAACCTTCAGAAACTGGACATCAGTAGGCTGAGTCTCAGGACTATTCCCGAGGACTTCTTGGATCTCTTTCCCAAGCTGCGGAGCCTCACAGCTGCCGAGAACCCCTACAACTGTGTCTGCCAGCTCAGCTGGTTTGTCCAATGGGTGCGGGCAAACGACGCTCTCCTCCAGAGGTGGGAAGAGACACGTTGCCACTTCCCGCCGGTCAACGCCGGAAAGCCCCTCAACACGTTGGCACATGGTGACTTAGGATGTCCCACCACCATGGCACCCATCAGTACCACAACCACCGCCCAGTCATCACCGACCACAGCCAAGAAGCCAACGTTGGGTCACAAAGTCACACGCCCACCAGGACAACCATTGTCCTTCAACGGTGGGGCCACATTTGGAGCCATCACTGAAATGGACCAACAACTCAACGCAAAGGGACATCTCTGCCTATCTACAGAGTGCTTGAATGGAGGCACTTGCCAGCTGGATAAGTATGGGCACCATGTATGTGTGTGTCATGCTGGCTTCCACGGGCCACTCTGTGAGGCAGCGAATGGCATTCTCGATCTCCAAACTTCTCAGAAAAGCCTCGTGAACATTAGTCAAATAACCAGCACTTCAGTCACATTAGACCTAGAAGGTTTCAAACTCTCCCCCGTTTACTACAAGGGGCTCCGGCTGACGTACAAGAACTGGTCCGGCCCCGACCCAGGCCACTGTCGCTCAACATCCAACGTCCCTGCCCACATACAGTATCCGAGGCCTGCGGCCCAACTCAACCTATCAGATCTGTGTCGGAGCTCTGGGGGAGACTGCCAATAAAGAGGAGCCTTGCGCAGTCGTACAGACGCTGCCATTGACGCAGTTGGCTCCATTTGTGCAGGCGGAGGACAGCAACCTGACAAGCGTGATATGGCCCAGTGATTGCGGGCATGTTCCTGGTCGTGCTGCTGGGAGTCACCATCACGTTCTACTGCCGGAAAAAGCACGTCAAAAAAATTCAGCCCCGCGAGGGAAACACATGCGCACGACGTGGAAGGGATCAAACCCTGCCTGAAGGAGGGGGAGGGCTCCTGTGACACTCGGAAAGAACCTGAATGTCTTGCTCTGCAGAGTGAAGTGCTGTTAATCCAAGATCACCAGAGCAACAGTCCTAAAGCCTTGTGACCTCCGATTCACAGGGATTAATGTGGATTTCCAAAGCCTGATTACAGCTTTAAAACTCTGCTTCAATCAAAAAGCCCTTTCCCGACAGTGGAGTTGCACACAGTATCCCCGAGGCAGTCCCAATTCAATCGATCTCAAGTAAAGCCAGTACATATGGAGCCTAATCAATCCAGTCCAAGATTCTGTACACTTCAGTCTGGGATATACTAACCCCAACTGATGAGCCCAGTCCAGGGTCCCTGTGAAACCCCATCCGTGGGGAGGGGAGGGGGGGGGGGGGGGGGGGGGAGAAGAACAAACCTTCTAAAGCATTGTTGTAAATATCACTGGTGCCACCTTCGCTATTGAGAGAGCTATCTGCGTGCATCAATATATGGCTTGCATGGCCGAACACCGAGTGGTTTCAGTACATGGAGTCCAAGGATAGCGGTCCGGTACTAACCACACCCCATAATAACCACCACCATACCCCGACAGCGCTACAGCGCAAAGCGTGAGGGAACTGAGCCAATGGTGGTCACACACACACTGTCCACCGCCTGGCCCACCCACTAATTGCTATATATTGCCGAGCTGAGCACACGATGTCTATGACAATATTTGTAAGCAAATAAATATTTTTCTAGAGAACCGACATCTGGACTCTGGTCTGTTTTGTTACATGGCCGGGTGCCTACAGCTGGACAGGCAACACCCGGGGGGCAGGAGACTGGCTGGACTGCTGGCACTGCAGAGGAGGAACGATGTAAGGGGACATAACGCCAGATGTAGGACAGAGAGAGGGTCAAGAGTCAGGCACTAGCACACTGAGGGAGGCAGGGCACCCAAGACTTGGAAACGCAGCCAAGTCTAGACTAGGGACGGGGTGGTCTGAATTATCAGAGGAATTGGAGACACACCCCAACATCTCCCTTCCATCATGTGGTTCTGAGCTCAATCCCAGTCTCCATTGCTTCCCCGGATATCTCTAAAATGGGGGATGGGGTGCACAGAGGGAGCGAGGGAGGGTACAAGTCTCATTAAAGGCCAACACTTACCTCCAAAATTGGAGGGGGCTAAGCTGCAATCTGCAAACACTCACTCCAAGCTGCACCCCCCAGAGTGTGGGTAGGCTCACTCCAAACACCCCCGGGGGCAATAGACCAAAACATTGGATTTATATCACACCTCTAACATAATAAAATGTCCTAAAGCGTTTCAGAGGTGAAAACTGGTGTCGAGCAGGGACGGGAGAAGATGAGGGAATTGACCCAAAATACAGTCAGAGGTAGGGCTTAAGGAAAGAAAGAACTTGCATTTATATAGCGCCTTTTTTGACCTCATGACGTCCCAAAGCGCTTCACAGCCAATGAAGTACTTTTGAAGTGTAGTCACTGTTGTAATGTAGGAAACATGGCAGCCAATTTGCAGACAGCAAGCTCCCACACACAGTAAATTAGTGGTGGGGAACATGGAGATGACAAAAACGCTGAACAAATATTTTGTATCAGTCTTTACAGTAGAGGACACTAAAAATATCCCAACACTGGACAAACAGGGGGCTATGGGGGTGGGGGGGGGGGGGGGGGAGGAGCTAAACACGATTAAAATCACTAAGGAGGTGGTACTCGGTAAGATAATGGGACTAAAGGCGGATAAATCCCCTGGACCTGATGGCTTAGATCCTAGGGTCTTGAGAGAAGTAGCGGTAGGGATTGTGGATGCATTGGTGGTAATTTTCCAAAACTCCCTGGATTCAGGAAAGGTCCCAGCAGATTGGGAAACTGCTAATGTAACGCCCTTATTTAAAAAGGGAGACAGACAAAAGGCTGGAAACTATAGACCAGTTAGCCTAACATCTGTGGTTGGTAAAATGTTGGAGTCCATTACTAAGGAAGCAGCAACAGGACATTTGGATAAGCATAATTTAATCGGACAGAGTCAGCATAGTTTTACAAATTTGCTCGAATTCTTTGAGGATGTAACAAACAGGGTGGATAAAGAGGAACCAGTGGATGTGGTGTATTTGGACTTCCAAAAGGCATTTGACAAGGTGCCACACAAAAGATTACTGCACAAGATAAAAAAAATCACAGGATTGGGGGCAATATACTGGCATGGGTGGAAGATTGGCTATCTAACAGAAAACAGAGAGTTGGGATAAATGGTTCATTCTTTGGTTGGCAATCAGTAACTAGTGGTGTTCCGCAGGGGTCAGTGCTGGGACCCCAACTCTTTACAATCTATATTAACGATTTGGAGGAAGGGACCGCGTGCAACGTATCCAAGTTTGCCGACGATACAAAGATGGGAGGGAAAGTAGTGAGTGAGGAGGACATAAAAAACCTGCAAAAGGACATAGACAGGCTAAGTGAGTGGGCAAAAATTTGGCAGATGGAATATAATGGTGGAAAGTGTGAGGTTATGCACTTTGGCAGAAAAAAATCAAAGAGCAAGTTATTATCTAAATGGAGAGAAACTGCAAAGTGCTACAGTACAAAGGGATCTGGGGGTCCTGGTGCATGAAACACAGAAGGTCAGTATGCAGGTACAGCAGGTGATCAGGAAGGCCAATGGAATCTTGGCTTTTATTGCAAGGGGGATGGAGTATAAAAGCAGGGAAGTCTTGCTGCAGTTATACAGGGTACTGGTGAGGCCACACCTGGAATACTGCGTACAGTTTTGGTTTCCATATTTAAGGAAAGATATACTTGCTCTCGAGGCAGTTCAGAGAAGGTTCACTCGGTTGATTCCGGAGATGAGGGGGTTGACTTATGAGGAAAGGTTGAGCCTCTACTCATTGGAATTCAGAAGAATGAGAAGCGATCTTATCGAAACATATAAGATTGTGAGGGGGCTTGATCGGGTGGATGCGGTGAGGATGTTTCCACTGTTGGGTGAGACTAGAACTAGGGGGCATAATCTTAGAATAAAGGGCTGCCCTTTCAAAACTGAGATGAGGAGAAACTTCTTCACTCAGAGGGTAGTAAATCTATGGAATTTGCTACCTCAGAGAGCAGTGGAAGCTGCAACATTAAATAAATTTAAAACGGAGATAGACAGTTTCCTAGCTGATAAGGGAATAAGGGGTTACGGGGAGAGGGCAAGGAAGTGGATGTGAGTCTAAGTTCGGATCAGCCATGGTCCTATTGAGTGGCGGAGCAGGCCCGAGGGGCCGTATGGCCTACGCCTGCTCCTACTTCTTATGTTCTTAAATGACCAGATAATGTTATAGTAATGTTGTTTGAGGGATAAATATTGGCCAGGACACTGGGGAGAGCTCCCTTGCTGTTCTTCAAAATAGTGCCATGAGATCTCTTACATCCACCTGAGGGCAGACATTTAACGTCTCATCCAAAAGACAGCACCTCGGACAGTTCAGCACTCCCTCAGTACTCAAACTTGGAGTGTCAGCCTAGATAATGGGCTCAATGGCCTGCACCAAAGTTCCCAACTGTCCGGTTTTGCGGTGGACAGTGTGCTTTGAGCAGGCTGTCAGGAAAAACATCATGAGCCCATTGGGTATTTTTTTTTTTTTTTTTTTTTTTTTTTTTAAAGTCAACCCCATTTTGCTCCCCCCTCTCTCGACACTTGCCGCAGTGTTTGATGGTGTGTAAGCTTCAGCTATCGAAGTTAATGAGATTTTTGGGAGAAATTTCAGAGTCAGCAAAGTAAAGTACTAGAATCATCATCACCGGGCCTACTCGCCCCACGTCTGGATTTGTAAGAGCTGGTAAATCTCAGACTGCACCTGGGCACAGGAGGAAAGTTCAAGCTTGGACTCACTGCTTCATTAGGAAAATTCTCTTACTTCAGTGGATCGACCTGCGACCTTTACTCCCCACGACCTTCAGGCAGCAAGACAGGTGCTGGTGGAATTTTTTTGTGCTCGTTGCCATGGAGACTAGGCCAGAGGCCCAGGAACCAGCGGGGCTGATCCTTTAATAAAACACCTGCACTCTGCAGGAAGGCGACTTCTACAGAATTAGGGCAAAGACAAGGAAAGCTAATAATAGGATTAACAGTGTCCTGCTTTAGGAATTTAGGAATTAGATTATTTAACCAGCTCAACCTAGCTGTCCCAGCACAAGCCTGAGGCCTACAGCAGCCAGACAACACTGGAATCATCTCATGACATTTTATGCTTGGTAAATAAGCAGATTTCCTATCTGCTACAAGGGTTGATCAGACCAGTAGCAAAAAACAACTTGAATTTATATAGCACCTTTAACATAGTAAAACGTACCAAGGCACTTCACAGGAGTGATTTTCAAACAAAATTTGACACCAAGCCACAAAAGGAAATATTAGGACAGTGGTTGATTTTAAGGAGTGTCTTAAAAGGTGGAGAGGCGGAGAGGTTCAGGGAGGGAAGTCCAGCGCTTGCTCTGCGCTCTCGCACGCTTGCACACTCGCTCTGCACGCTCCGCTCTCGCACACTCGCTCTGCTGCGTCTTTATTTCACCTTGAAATGAATCTGCTGCTGATTGCTGGTGTTGAAGTGAAGCATTCTTTTGCTTACACAGGGGTCATTGTCTATCTACAGCTGGTATTGGTTTGGCCACAGGCTACACACCTGATTTCTATTTCATAATCTGTTACAGTATTTTTCAAAATGCCAATAATTAAATTTAAGAGACCTGCAATTGTGTTGCTTCAAGGATTAGCTTAGGAATTTTGAAGAATACTCAGGCCAGGTCTGAAAATCAGGAATATTTCCCCATTTATTACCAGCCTCTCTTTGCAAGAATTCTTTGCTAAGGTGGGTTAGAGAGGCAACTCTTTTGTGGAAGAGACTAACCCCAGGATGATTCTAAAAAGCTCTTCTCAAAATAAACTGAATTGTGATCCCATTGGTTTCAGAATCTTCAGCTGGTACTCATCACAGAGTCATAATGGCACAGAAGGAGGCTATTCGGCCCATCAAGTCCGTGCCGGCTCTCTGTCGAGCAATCCAGTCAGTCCCATTCCCCTGCTCTAACCCCGTAGCCCTGCAAGTTTATTTCCCTCAAGTGCCTATCCAGTCTCCCCATGAAAACACCGAGTGTCTCCGCTTCCATCGGCAGCGAATTCCAGGTCACCACTCGCTGCGTAAAAAAGTTTTCCCTCAAATCCCCCCTTGTATCTCTTGCCCAAAACCTCAAATCTGTGTCTCCTAGTCCTTGTACCATCAACTAGTGGGAACAGCCTTTCCCCGTCTAGCCTATCCAAACCCGTCATAATCTTGTACACCTCTATCAAATCACCCCTCAACCTCCTTTGCTCTAATGAAAACAAATCTAGCTTCTCCAACTTGTCCTTGTAGCTAAGATCCCCCATCCGTGGAATCATTCTGGTAAATCTCCTCTGCACCCCCTTTGTCCTTGTAGCTAAGATCCCCCATCCGTGGAATCATTCTGGTAAATCTCCTCTGCACCCCCTCAAGGGCCTTCACATCCTTCCTAAATGTGGTGACCAGAACTGGATGCAATACTCCAGTTGTGGCCTAACCAGCGCTTTATAAAGGTTCAGCATAACTTCTCTACTTTTGTACTCAATACCTCTATTTATGAAGCTCAAGATCCCATATGCTTTGTTAACCATTCTCTCAATATGTCCTGCCACCTTCAGAGACCTATGCACATTAACTCCCAGGTCCCTCTGTCCCTGCACACTCTTTAAAACTATGCCATTAAGTGTATATTGCCTCTCCCTGTTCCTTCTGCCAAAATGCATCACCTCACACTTCTCTGTATTAAATTCCATCTGCCACTTGTCTGCCCAATCTGCTAGCCTTTCCATGTCCTGCTGCAGTCGATTGATATCATCACTGTTTTGTCACACCCCCAAGTTTGGTGTCATCGGCAAATTTAGAAATTCTACTCTCTATTCCAATGGTCAGGTCATTTATATATATCAAAATAAGCAGTGGCCCCAGCACTGACCCTTGGGGAACACCACTGTCTACCATTCTCCAGTCTGAAAAACAGCCATTTACCACAACTCGCTGTTTTCTGTCCTTAAGCCAATTCCTTATCCAAGCTGCCACTGACCCACCTATTCCATGAGCGTCAATTTTGTTAACCAGCCTTCTATGTGGTACTTTGTCAAACGCCTTCTGAAAATCCATGTAGACAACATCCATTGCATTCCCGTCATCAATCCTGTTACTTCATCAAAAAATTCAATTAGATTAGTCAAACACGATCTTCCTTTTACAAACCTGTGTTGGCTCTCAATTAGCTTAAACCTCTCCAAATGTCCGTTAATTTTTTCCTTGATTATTGTTTCTAAAACTTTACCCACCACTGATGTTAAACTGACTGGCCTGTAATTACTAGGATTGTCCTTACACCCTTTCTTGAACAACGGTGTCACATTTGCTACTTTCCAATCCAAAGGCACCTCCCCCGCATCTAGGGAAGATTGGAAAATTACAGCAAGCCCTTCCGCTATCTCCTTCCCCAATTCCCTTAGCAACCTGGGATGCAAGCCATCCTTAGTAAACACCGATACAAAGTACTCATTGAGTATTCTAGCCTTGCCCTGCACTCTAAGCATATATCACCTTCTTTGTCTCTAATAGGCCCCATCCCGCCTCTTACTACCCGCTTACTGTTTACATGCTGGTAGAAGATTTTTGGGTTCCATTTTATGTTAACCGCCATTCTACGCTCATATTCTCTCTTTGCCAATCCTATTTTCATTTTTACATCCCCTCTCAACTTATTGCATTTGGTCTGGTTCTCCCCTGAAGAATTCACCTGACATGCATCATACACCCTCTTATTTTGTTTCGTCATCTTCTTTATCTCCCTCATCATCCAAGGAGCCCTTGCTTTGGTTCGCTTACCCTTCCCTCTTGTTGGAATGTACCTAGCCTGCACTTGGAACATCACCTCCTTAAAGATCACCCATTATTCTGTTACAGTTTTTCCTGTCAGTCTTTGGTTCCATTTTACCCTGGCTAGATCCTTTCGCATCCCATTGAAGTTAGCCCTATTCCAGTTTAGAAGTTCCACTCTAGATTGTTCCTTGCCCCTTTCCATTGCTAATCTAAATCTTTTGATACGATGATCACTCGTACCAAAGTGTTCTCCCACAGACACTTGGTCGGCCTGGCCCACCTCATTTCCCAGCAATGCCTTCTTCCTAGTTGGGCCAAGGAAATTCTCCTGAACACAGTTCAGAAATTCCTCCCCCTCCTTTCCCTTTACCCTAGGGGGGGGAACGGCGAGAGAGGGGGGGGGAACGGCGAGAGAGGGGGGGGGAACGGCGAGAGAGGGGGGGGGAACGGCGAGAGAGGGGGGGGAGAACGGCGAGAGAGGGGGGGGAACGGCGAGAGAGGGGGGGGAACGGCGAGAGAGGGGGGGGAACGGCGAGAGAGGGGGGGGAACGGCGAGAGAGGGGGGGGAACGGCGAGAGAGGGGGGGGGAACGGCGAGAGAGGGGGGGGGAACGGCGAGAGAGGGGGGGGGAACGGCGAGAGAGGGGGGGGAACGGCGAGAGAGGGGGGGGAACGGCGAGAGAGGGGGGGGAACGGCGAGAGAGGGGGGGGAACGGCGAGAGAGGGGGGGGAACGGCGAGAGAGGGGGGGGAACGGCGAGAGAGGGGGGGGAACGGCGAGAGAGGGGGGGGAACGGCGAGAGAGGGGGGGGAACGGCGAGAGAGGGGGGGAACGGCGAGAGAGGGGGGGAACGGCGAGAGAGGGGGGGAACGGCGAGAGAGGGGGGGAACGGCGAGAGAGGGGGGGAACGGCGAGAGAGGGGGGGAACGGCGAGAGAGGGGGGGAACGGCGAGAGAGGGGGGGAACGGCGAGAGAGGGGGGGAACGGCGAGAGAGGGGGGGAACGGCGAGAGAGGGGGGGAACGGCGAGAGAGGGGGGGAACGGCGAGAGAGGGGGGGAACGGCGAGAGAGGGGGGGAACGGCGAGAGAGGGGGGGAACGGCGAGAGAGGGGGGGAACGGCGAGAGAGGGGGGGAACGGCGAGAGAGGGGGGGAACGGCGAGAGAGGGGGGGAACGGCGAGAGAGGGGGGGAACGGCGAGAGAGGGGGGGAACGGCGAGAGAGGGGGGGAACGGCGAGAGAGGGGGGGAACGGCGAGAGAGGGGGGGAACGGCGAGAGAGGGGGGGAACGGCGAGAGAGGGGGGGAACGGCGAGAGAGGGGGGGAACGGCGAGAGAGGGGGGGAACGGCGAGAGAGGGGGGGAACGGCGAGAGAGGGGGGGAACGGCGAGAGAGGGGGGGAACGGCGAGAGAGGGGGGGAACGGCGAGAGAGGGGGGGAACGGCGAGAGAGGGGGGGAACGGCGAGAGAGGGGGGGAACGGCGAGAGAGGGGGGGAACGGCGAGAGAGGGGGGGAACGGCGAGAGAGGGGGGGAACGGCGAGAGAGGGGGGGAACGGCGAGAGAGGGGGGGAACGGCGAGAGAGGGGGGGAACGGCGAGAGAGGGGGGGAACGGCGAGAGAGGGGGGGAACGGCGAGAGAGGGGGGGAACGGCGAGAGAGGGGGGGAACGGCGAGAGAGGGGGGGAACGGCGAGAGAGGGGGGGAACGGCGAGAGAGGGGGGGAACGGCGAGAGAGGGGGGGAACGGCGAGAGAGGGGGGGAACGGCGAGAGAGGGGGGGAACGGCGAGAGAGGGGGGGAACGGCGAGAGAGGGGGGGAACGGCGAGAGAGGGGGGGAACGGCGAGAGAGGGGGGGAACGGCGAGAGAGGGGGGGAACGGCGAGAGAGGGGGGGAACGGCGAGAGAGGGGGGGAACGGCGAGAGAGGGGGGGAACGGCGAGAGAGGGGGGGAACGGCGAGAGAGGGGGGGAACGGCGAGAGAGGGGGGGAACGGCGAGAGAGGGGGGGAACGGCGAGAGAGGGGGGGAACGGCGAGAGAGGGGGGGAACGGCGAGAGAGGGGGGGAACGGCGAGAGAGGGGGGGAACGGCGAGAGAGGGGGGGAACGGCGAGAGAGGGGGGGAACGGCGAGAGAGGGGGGGAACGGCGAGAGAGGGGGGGAACGGCGAGAGAGGGGGGGAACGGCGAGAGAGGGGGGGAACGGCGAGAGAGGGGGGGAACGGCGAGAGAGGGGGGGAACGGCGAGAGAGGGGGGGAACGGCGAGAGAGGGGGGGAACGGCGAGAGAGGGGGGGAACGGCGAGAGAGGGGGGGAACGGCGAGAGAGGGGGGGAACGGCGAGAGAGGGGGGGAACGGCGAGAGAGGGGGGGAACGGCGAGAGAGGGGGGGAACGGCGAGAGAGGGGGGGAACGGCGAGAGAGGGGGGGAACGGCGAGAGAGGGGGGGAACGGCGAGAGAGGGGGGGAACGGCGAGAGAGGGGGGGAACGGCGAGAGAGGGGGGGAACGGCGAGAGAGGGGGGGAACGGCGAGAGAGGGGGGGAACGGCGAGAGAGGGGGGGGAACGGCGAGAGAGGGGGGGAACGGCGAGAGAGGGGGGGAACGGCGAGAGAGGGGGGGAACGGCGAGAGAGGGGGGGAACGGCGAGAGAGGGGGGGAACGGCGAGAGAGGGGGGGAACGGCGAGAGAGGGGGGGAACGGCGAGAGAGGGGGGGAACGGCGAGAGAGGGGGGGAACGGCGAGAGAGGGGGGGAACGGCGAGAGAGGGGGGGAACGGCGAGAGAGGGGGGAACGGCGAGAGAGGGGGGGGAACGGCGAGAGAGGGGGGGGAACGGCGAGAGAGGGAAGGAGAAAAGGTGGAAAGGACAATGGGTTCTTCTGTCTGAGCTTCAAGCTCTGAGTGCTAGTTACATGTCTGAAACCAAAGGGAAGCGATAGATTCACTCCAAATATTCGCTATCAAGATGTTAACAGTTCACATTCTATCAGTGCGGTTTTGCCAGCTTAAATAATTCAATATTTATTCCTCATTTGTATAGCTTTTAGTAATTTGATGCTGGATGCAAATTGAAAAAACAAACACATTGGCTTGAAATTCCCGCAGAAATCAACAAGCAAAATTAATTCTTAACTGGTGCGGGGGACTTTATTGGTCAGTTTGTAGTATAGAATCTTACAGCACAGGAGGCGGTCATTGGGCCCATCGTGCCTGTGTCGGCTTAATGTTTCGTTACAGTAAATAATTCGTATGGACCTGTGTACGAGGGATGTCTCGAACAGCGAAGGCTGCTGTTGTTTTTAAGCCAGGATTGGAAATCTGGCCAATGTTTCTCAAGCTTTATGGTGTGAGATTTTTCTTTGATCGAAAACGGAGGTCATTTGCACGTTTTCTTAAAAGTTACCAAATATTCCCGCTGCCAGAATTCAGTTACTGGGTCTACCTGCTTCTGCTTCTAATCAGTTCCCCAGCAAACCGTGGCGTTAATTCACAACGGTCTAATTTATGGTGTCCATTCCCATCTCGCCGCTGCAGCGAATTCTGGGCCATCGCCTTTGTAAACCTAAGACATTTTCTTTAAACCAATTCACTCCCCTCCTGCACCATTCGACAACCACTTGCTGCACTGCCCCAAGTGTCCATTTTTTCATCTGAGACAAGACATAACTCCAGAAGGCTATTCAACCACAGAAAGCATCTCAGAAAAGTCCGCCCCTGCCCATACCAGACATCCACGCACGTGCACTTGCCATTGGGGGAGGGGGGTGTCAGTGATTGAGATCAGGAATATGGACATGGGCTGATCCCGTCTTGAACCCACTGCCATGGAGGTCAATTATTGAGCGCTCAACTGCCACCCTGGCTGGGATCAGTTGGCTTAGCACAGCTCAGCCCAGGGATGGAGCCTGGGCCTCCCAGCCAGCTCAGCACAACCTAGGGATGGAGCCCGAAATCTCCCAGCTCAGCACAGCCCAGTGATTGAGCCTGGGCCTTCCAGCTCAGCACAGCCCATTGATGGAGCCTGGGCCTCCCAGTTCCATGTGACACATTTTGCATCCACGTCAGTAACTCCAGTGCATTCTGGTTGGTCACATCCAGCGGGAGTGACCACATCAGGTGTAAAGATTGGCTTCAGTGTGCGACATTGAGTGTGAAACAGATGTGTGCACTCACCCCTGTGCTGTATCAAGCGTGAAGGTGCTGACAGGAGTGGTGAACTGTCGGGTGTCCCACAGTCTGGCCTGTCGCTCGCGCATCTGAAAGAGACAATAAGGAAGGAGCCATCAATAACACAATTGTAAGGAAGGATATTAGCTCTGATGATGTGGAATCTGTATGGGTAGAGCTGAGAAATACCAAGCGGCAGAAAATGTTAGTAGGAGTTGTATACAGACCCCCAAACAGTAATGTGGAGGTTGGGGATGGCATTAAATGGGAAATTAGAGATGCGTGCAATAAGGGCACAGCAGTTATCATGGGTGACTTTAATTTACATATAGATTGGGCTAACCAAATTGGTAACAATACCGTGGAGGAGGAATTCCTGGAGTGGTTTCCTGGACCAATATGTCGAGGAACCAACTAGAGATCAGGTCATCTTAGACTGGGTATTATATAATGACAAAGGAATAATTAGCAATCTTGTTGTGCAAGGCCCCTTGGGGCGGAGCGATCATAATATGATAGAATTCTTCATTAAGATGGAGAGTGAAGTAATTGACTCAGAGACTAGGGTCCTGAATTTAAATAAAGGAAACTACGATGGTATGAGGCGCGAGTTGGGTAGGATTGATTGGGGAATGTTACTCAAAGGGTTGACGGTGGATAGGCAATGGCAAACATTTAAAGATTGCATGGATGAACTACAGAATTTGTTCATCCCTGTTTGGCATAAAAATAAAACAGAAAAGGTGACTCAACCGTGGCTAACAAGGGAAATTAGGGATAGCATAAGATCCAAGGAGAGGACATATAAATTGGCCAGAAAAAGCAGCAAACCTGAGGATTGGGAGCAGTTTAGGTTTCACCAAAGGAGGACAAAGGGATTAATTAAGAGGGGGAAAATAGAGTATGAGAGTAAGCTTTCAGGGAACATAAAAACTGACTGTAAAAGCTTCTATAGATATGTGAAGAGAAAAAGATTGGTGAAGTCAAGCGTAGGTCCCTTGCAGTCAGAATCAGGGGAATTTATAATGGGGAACAAAGAAATGGCAGACCAATTAAATACATACTTTGGTTCTGTCTTCACAAAGGAGGACACAAATAACCTCCCAGAGGTGTCCGGGAATATAGGGTCTAATGAGAGGAAGGAACTGAATGAAATCAGTATTTGTAGGGAAATGATGTTAGGGAAATTGACGGGATTGAAGGCCGATAAATCCCCAGGGCCTGATAATCTACATCCTAGGGTACTTAAGGAAATGGCCCTAGAAATAGTAGATGCATTGCTGGTCATCTTCCAAAATTCTATCGACTCTGGAACAGTTCCCATGGATTGGAGGGTAGCTAATGTTACCCCACCATTCAAAAAAGGTGGTAGAGAGAAAACGGGGAATTATAGACCGGTAAGCCTGATATCGGTAGTGGGGAAAATGCTAGAGTCCATTATAAAAGATGTAATAGCAGAGCACTTGGAAAACAGTGACAGGATCGGACAAAGTCAACATGGATTTACAAAAGGTAAATCGTGCTTGACTAATTACTGGAATTTTTTGAGGATGTAACTGGTAGAATAGATAAGGGAGAACCAGTGGATGTGGTATATTTGGACTTTCATAAAGCTTTCGATAAGGTCCCGCATAAGAGATTAGCGTGCAAAGTTAAAGCACACGGGATTGGGGGTAAGGTACTGAATTGGATAGAGAACTGGTTGGCAGACAGGAAGCAAAGAGTTGGAATAAACGGGTCTTTTTCCAAGTGGCAGGCAGTGACTGGTGGGGTACCGCAGGGATCGGTCCTAGGGCCCCAGCTATTCACAATATATATTAATGATCTAGACGCGGGAACTAGATGTAATATCTCCAAGTTTGCAGACGACACAAAGCTGGGTGGGCATGTGTGCTGTGAGGAGGATGCCGAGAAACTCCAGTATGATTTGGACAGGTTGGGTGATTGGGCAGAAGCATGGCAGATGCAGTATAATGTGGATAAATGCGAGGTTATCCACTTTGGTGGCAAAAACAGGAAGGTAGATTATTATCTGAACGGCAATAGATTGGGAGAAGGGGAAGTGCAACAAGACCTGGGTGTCCTTGTGCACCAGTCGCTGAAGGTAAGCATGCAGGTGCAGCAGGTGGTTAAGGCGGCAAATGGTATGCTGGCCTTCATAGCGAGTGGATTCGAGTACAGGAGCAAGGATGTCTTGCTGCAGTTGTACAGGGCCTTGGTGAGACCACACTTTGAGTATTGTGTGCAGTTCTGGTCGCCTTATCTGAGGAAGGATGTTCTTGCCATGGTGGGAGTGCAGCGAAGATTCACCAGACTGATACCTGGGATGGCAGGAATGACGTATGAGGCGAGATTGGGTCGATTGGGCTTATATTCACTAGAGTTTAGAAGAATGAGAGGGGATCTCATTGAAACTTATAAGATTCTGAGGGGGATTGACAGGGTAGATGCTGAGAATGTTCCCGATGGCGGGGGGAGTCCAGAACCAAGGGTCACAGTCTAATGATAAGGGGTAAGCCATTTAGGACTGAGATGAGGAGGCATTTCTTCACCCAGAGAGTGGTGAACCTGTGGAATTCTCTACCACAAAAGGCAGTTGAGGCCAATTCATTAAATATATTCAAGGAGTTAAGGCTAAAGGGATCAAGGGATATGGGGAGAAGGCAGGGACAGGGAACTGAGTTTGAATGATCAGCCATGATCTCACTGAGGGGCCGAATGGCCTACTCCTGCTCCTATCTTCTATGTTTCTATTAAACAGCAGAAGAAGCGAGAGATCGAGGGTCCCGCACCACGGCACTGCCGGAACAAGCGACTGTCCCACACCCACACCACGGCACTGCCGAACGAGGGATGGAGGGAGGGTCCCACACCCGCACCCCGACACTGCCTGAACAAGCAGGCGGAAGGAGGGACTGGACGCTGGCTACAGGCACGGACAGTGTCCGAGATCCTTCTGGACTTCCGGGGGGGGAGGGGGTGTAGTTTCAGAGCGGATCCAGGATTCCAAAGCTCCCGGGGACAGGTAGGAACGCCATTCAGCCCAATCCAGAAATCCCTCGTCAGTATAGCACTGTGGGCATGAGGAGGCCATCCACATAGGGGCCTGTTATTGGGGGTGGGCTATGGTGCCTGCACGTAGGAGCTGGGCAGTAGGAAGCAACATATGGAACAGTACACATGGGCTGGTCAGTTGGGGGTGAGATACAGGATTGCAGACTCAATTAGCCAGTCAGTAAAGGGGGGGTGGGAGTGAGGGGCGATGCATAGCAACATGAAGAACTTGCATTTCTATAGCGGCTTTCATGTCCACATAACATCCCAAAGCACTTCACAGCCAATGAAGTACTTTTTGAAGTGTAGTCACTGTTGTAATGAGAGGGCATCTCATCGAAACGTATAAAAATCTGACAGGGCTAGACAGACTGGATGCAGGGAGGATGTTTCCCCTGGCTGGGGGATCTAGAACGAGGGGTCACAGTCTCAGGATACAGGGTAGGACATTTAGGGCTGAGATGAAGAGAAATGTCTTCACTCAGAGGGTGGTGAACCTGTGGAAACCCCTACCACAGAAGGCTGTGGCGGCCAAGTCACTGAATATATTTAAGAAGGAGATACATAGATTTCCAGACACAAAAGGCATCATGGGGTATGGGGAGAAAGCGGAAATATGGTATTGAGATAGAGGATCAGCCACGATCATGTTGAATGGAGGAGCAGGCTCGAAGGGCCGAATGGCTTACTCCTGCTCCTATTTTTCTATGGGTTTTTTTCTATGTTAACAAGGAAATGTGGAAGCCAATCTACACACAGCAAGATTCCACAAACTGCAATGTGATAAAGACCAAATAATCTGTTTTGTTTAGTGATGTTAGTTGAGGGATAAATATTGGCCAGGACACCGGGCAAATTCCCCTGCTCTTCTTCCAATAGTGCCGTGGGATCTTTTACGTCCACCTGAGCGCAGACGGGGCCTCGGTTTAACGTCTCATCCAAAAGACTCCACCTCCGACAGTGCAGCGCTCCCTCAGCACTGTACAGGAGAGTCAGCCTGAACTTTGTGCTCAAGTCTCTGGAATGGGACTTGAACCCATGATCTTCTGACTCAAAGACAAGAGTGCTACCCACATCTCCAGTCAGGATGAGGGTCGAGATTCAGAACCGTTAATGCAGGGCGAGTCAGTGCGAGATGGACACAAGCATTTATAGCATACTGGTCAGTATCGCATCAGAGTGGGAGTTCTGTGGCTCTGGCGCGTTTCTGGAATGGTGAGAGATTGGAGTGAGGCTCTCAGAAGGGTCGCTGCACCATTGAAACTGCTCACGCCACTAAGGCTACTGCCGCCTGTTGCACAGTTACAGCACCGTCATGTGGAGACGCGCTTGCATACGCCACTGAGCCTGTTACAGCAGCAGCGATAGTTACCTTGCTAAACCCGGTCGACAGAACGGTGTCTGACGTGTTGAGCCACATCAGCCTGGAATCCTTGATGTTGTCGTGGCCTTGAACGCTCTGGAAAACAGACAAGACGTTATGCACACACACAACCCAACAAACAGCCAGGGGGGAACAACCCCCAGCCCCAACCCAGGACTCCAGACCCGACCCAGCCCCCAGGACCCTTTCCCCTCCCCTCCCCTCCCCACAATGCAGCACTATCTCTGCTGCCTGCTATTCACAAGAACGGTCCAACAATAACAGCAGCCCCAGCCCACGCTGACTGATCCCAGGCCAAAGAAAAGCACCCACTTCGCAATCTGCACTTGTACAAATATTTACCGTGATGGCAACAGATGTATTGAGTTTGCCCGCCGGTCAGTGCCAGAGAGAAGGACTGGAAAAACAGTCAGGCCAGCTGGGCCGAGAGAGCAGGACCCTTCCCCCACTCAGAGCAGCTACAATGACGCCCGTAAAATCCTCACCCTCTCCGGTCCCACCTGCCCTTTTCCCTGTTCCACAAGCTAAAATGGAACGCCTGCATTTTAAAAATTAATTCTCAGGATGTGGGCGTTGCTGGGAGGGCCGGCATTTATTGCCCATCCCTAGTTGCCCTGAATCGAGTGGCTTGCTCGGTCACTTCAGAGGGCAGTTGAGACTCAACCATTTTGGTGTGGGACTGGAGTCACATATAGGCCCAGACCGGCTAAGGATGGCAGGTTTCCTTCCCTAAAGGACATCAGTGAACCAGTCGGGTTTTTACAACAATCCGACAGCTTCACAATACCAGCTTTCTTTTAAAACTGAACTCAAATTCTCAAAATGACCAGGTGGGGAATCTGAACTCATGTTCTCTGGATTACTAGTCCAGTAACATAACCAGTACACTGGGTGATGTAGTCACAGGGTTGGTAGCTGACCACTAGCCAGGGCTCCACACCCAATCCTTCACTGAGAGTGTTGCTCACGGAGAGGCCAGTGCACTTGATCGGCTGATCACTGCGCTTGGAACGCGAGCACTCAAGTGTTTATTGTGCTTCACTGCCAGGGCTTGTTTAAGAAAAAATAATTCGCATTTACATAGTGCGTTTCATGACCTCAGAACGTTCCAAAGTGCTTTACAGCCAATTAAATAATTTTGATGTTTAGTCACTGTTGTAATGTAGGAAACGCGGCAGCCATTTTGTGCACAGCAAGCTCCTCTTTGCCTCAACGTTGCCTTTAAGCTGCGTGGCCCTCCAGGGATCCCGCGCAGCCAGCTTTTCAATGCAAAAAACGCGTATTTTGAAAGGCCTGCACAGCCTCTTAAAGGAGCCGCGTGGCGCCCAAAAAAATTACAGGGAACATTGCTCCGCCTCCCTCTCCTCCTTTAAGACCCACCTCTTTGACCGAGCTTTCAGTCTCCCCTCCTTTAATGGAAAGCCTGCATTTTTTAAAGTCCATTTTTCTTTATTCCCCCGTGAAGCGCCTTGGGACGTTTTTCTACATTGAAGGCGCTGTATAAATGCAAGCCCCGATTGCAGGGGGTGCCTTACAGCAACGGAAAATAGAACCCTGCGCTATCAGCCATTGATGACACCCAGTACAAAGTGAAGGGCCTCCCTAAGCGGATTAAGTGGACACTGCTTGTTCTCAATCAAAATATTAGTAAGTTAAGGACTCTTTGTTTAGAGATTCTCCAGCTAATGCTGACTCTGGATACACTGGTTTAATGACTGCACCGCTTCCAGTTTGAGTGCAGTGTGTTTAGGAAGAGTTATTTTAAACTAATACAGCGGAGATAGGAAAAATAAACTCCGGACAAACGACTGCCTCAGTGGGAGAGTGACAGCTTCCTGCTGTCCTCCACCTTCACTCGGCCTCTGCTGCCATCCACATCATTAAAAACTACAGAAAACAGCCCTTCTGATAAGCCTGGGCTCAGCTGACAGCAGCAGACAGGAATCGCTGCTCAACCTTAAGCAGCGTCGACTCTCGCTGACCCCAACCCGCCTCGTCTCTCAAACATACAGGAAAAGACCCGTTGACCCGCAAGCCTGCCCCACACGCGATGGCTGGAGCATCATGACTAAACACCTCCTCCCTCTCGCCTCCCTTCCGTCATGTAATCTCCTGCAAGAGGCAAAAAAAAGAGGAAATCCCCAGGGCCATTAAGGGAAAAAAGACTCCATTTCCTCTCCGAACCCCTCAGCTGATCGAAAGCAGTCCAGGAGATCACACAGACCAAGTGTGGGGCAAAGAGGGAGTCAATCCCGGATTAGGACAGCTCTGTGGCTCTGTCCCCACCACCCCCGCTCCCCCCACCACCCCCGCTCCCCCCCCCACCCCCGCTCCCCCCACCACCCCCGCTCCCCCCCACCACCCCCGCTCCCCCCTCCCCCCACCACCCCCGCTCCCCCTCCCCCCACCACTCCCCCTCTCGCTGGGTAAATCTGGGCTCCTTCCCAATGTCGAGTTCACAGCATTTATTCTCCCTCACTGCAGTCTCCACTCCCAACACTAGGTGAAATCTCAGAGATCACCACTCCATCACTCAGGGACAACACAGCAAGTAGGTTAAAGAAAATATCGGCGAACTTTCCCTCTAACTGCCCCTCACCGCACCACAATCAGAGCCCCCAACATGACTGAAACGGTTGAAGAGCGAGACAGATTGCAAACCCACAAACACATGGGAGCCCTGTTTATACAGAGATTGCGAAGGCTGACTCAGAGCAAGTGAGATGTGGCAGGTCTGTATGGAATGTGCGAATGGCACAGGTTACAATTAAGGCCTAATCAGACTGACTGATCACTGAGTGTCTGAGGTAACATCTCCATTACAAGGAGAGGTCCCAGGGGGCCATGGGCACAGCCAGAGTGATGACTGTTTACACAGGGAGCTCTTACATCCAGCACAGTGCCCAAAATACCACACATTCCAAGGGCAGCCGAGCCTGTTTCCCTCAGCCCGTTTCCATGACAACGCTTCCGGGCCGAGGAGCCTGAGTTCTGTGCAGTCTCAGCCCAGGATCGAGGACTGTGCAGCACAGCTCATTATAAGAGAGAGGCTAAGCCCCTGCGAGAGAAAACCCTAGTTTGCACAGCCATTAACCCCTGTGAGGCCTCGGCCTCCTCCAGTCCCAGAGCAGATAATCAGGCTTGGTTTACTTAGCGGCTGCTGTCAAATGTAAACATTCAGACATCTGGTATAAATTCTAATTCCGCACTGCAATAATCAACGGAGCTTTACCTAACGATTTATCACGTGTGCAACACGATCCAGGACTGACCCAGCCAAGCCTCCACACACCTGCCAATCTAAACCCTGCTCCCCATAATCCCCTCTCCAAATTCACTGAACAAGCCCCCGCAACCCTGATTCCAATTCACTTAAACCCCCCATATCCCCCAGATGCAAATTTACACCCCTCCCCCACTTTGACCCTCCCCCGCCCTCCCAGTCCATAATTACTCGCTCCCACTTACATCCCATGACGCTAACACACGCTGCACTAATCCCAGGACAGACGAAGCCCCAGGAACGAGGAGGGGGCGGGGGGTGGGGGGGTAAGAGGAGGGGGGGGCGCAGGGAGGGGTGGTGAGAGGAGCGGGAGCTCACATCCAGCTCTTGGTATTGAGCATGACTCACTTCATTGATGTCGTTCCAGTTCCTCACATCCCAAAAGATCTGTAACCAAACAATCCGCCCCCACTCCCCCCCCCACACCCGCTCCTTTCCCCCCAGCGAGAAACTACCACAGCCAAAAAACAGAAAGAGGGTCCCTTTAACATGAGAACTGGAAGGCCAGGACCTTTCCAAAGGCCCATGCGTCTGGTCTGTGACTGTGGGAAGTTCTCATGAGAAGAGCTAAGCACTGAGCAGCGTTTCAGCCATTAACGGCTGGATCAGAGGAGGTTACAAGCACTCAGTGGATGGAGCTCAGCCCTGAGCCCTAATTCAACCCAGGTGTTTGGCACACAAACACATCTTCACAAACCATTGCCTCAGAGGTCGGGAGAGAGGGGGGCGGGAAGGAGGGAGGGGGTGAAGCATTTTTAGAAACACCGCAGCACATCCATGAGGCCCCTGAGATTACCGACACACAAGGAGCAGCAGAGTCAGGATTTCCAAACGGCTCGGTTACCCACAGCCCTGGCCAAACAACAATCAAATCCGCCTCATGGCCTGGGACTTGCAGAGAATTCCTGGATTGAAATTCTGCTGAGTGGCCACAGGGCCCCAGTCAGAGCCGCACCCTGTGATTCCATGCCAGCTGCTTCAAACCCTTTCACCTCTGGCTCAGGGCCTGAAATAAACTGTTCCCACCGGCACTGGATGCAAATCGGACCCCTAGCTCCCCGCTTGGGGAGGGGAGGATCATATCCCTTGATACCCTTACCTAACAAAAATCTACTGGTGTGACAGAGTAGAGAGCGCCTTACTCTGTATCAAACCCGTGCGGTACCTGCCCTGGGAGTGTTTGATGGGACAGTGTAGAGGGAACTTTACTCTGTATCTAACCCATGCTGTACCTGCCCTGGGAGTGTTTGATGGGACAGTGTAGAGGGAGCTTTACTTTGTATCAACCCGTGCTGCAACTGCCCTGGGAGTGTTTCATGGGACAATGTAGAGGGAGCTTTACTCTGTATCTAAGCATTGCTGTACCTGCCCTGGGAGTGTTTGATGGGACAGTGTAGAGGGAGCTTTACTCTGTATCTAAGCATTGCTGTACCTGCCCCGGGAGTGTTTGATGGGACAGTGTAGAGGGAGCTTTACTCTGTATCTAACCCGTGCTGTACCTGCCCCGGGAGTGTTTGATGGGACAGTGTAGAGGGAGCTTTACTCTGTATCTAACCCGTGCTGTACCTGCCCTGGGAGTGTTTGATGGGACAGTGTAGAGGGAGCTTTACTCTGTATCTAACCCATGCTGTACCTGCCCTGGGGGTGTTTGATGGGACAGTGTAGAGGGAGCTTTACTCTGTATCTAACCCATGCTGTACCTGCCCTGGGGGTGTTTGATGGGACAGTGTAGAGGGAGCTTTACTCTGTATCTAACCCATGCTGTACCTGCCCTGGGGGTGTTTGATGGGACAGTGTAGAGGGAGCTTTACTCTGTATCTAACCCGTGCTGTACCTGCCCTGGGAGTGTTTGATGGGACAGTGTAGAGGGAGCTTTACTCTGTATCTAACCCGTGCTGTACCTGCCCCGGGAGTGTTTGATGGGACAGTGTAGAGGGAGCTTTACTCTGTATCTAACCCGTGCTGTACCTGCCCTGGGAGTGTTTGATTGGACAGTGTAGAGGGAGCTTTACTCTGTATCTAACCCATGCTGTACCTGCCCTGGGAGTGTTTGATTGGACAGTGTAGAGGGAGCTTTACTCTGTATCTAACCCGTGCTGTACCTGCCCTGGGGGTGTTTGATGGGACAGTGTAGAGGGAGCTTTACTCTGTATCTAACCCATGCTGTACCTGCCCTGGGAGTGTTTGATGGGACAGTGTAGAGGGAGCTTTATTCTGTATCTAACCCATGCTGTACCTGCCCTGGGAGTGTTTGATGGGACAGTGTAGAGGGAGCTTTACTCTGTATCTAACCCATGCTGTACCTGCCCTGGGGGTGTTTGATGGGACAGTGTAGAGGGAGCTTTACTCTGTATCTAACCCATGCTGTACCTGCCCTGGGGGTGTTTGATGGGACAGTGTAGAGGAGCTTTACTCTGTATCTAACCCGTGCTGTACCTGCCCTGGGAGTGTTTGATGGGACAGTGTAGAGGGAGCTTTACTCTGTATCTAACCCGTGCTGTACCTGCCCCGGGAGTGTTTGATGGGACAGTGTAGAGGGAGCTTTACTCTGTATCTAACCCGTGCTGTACCTGCCCTGGGAGTGTTTGATTGGACAGTGTAGAGGGAGCTTTACTCTGTATCTAACCCATGCTGTACCTGCCCTGGGAGTGTTTGATTGGACAGTGTAGAGGGAGCTTTACTCTGTATCTAACCCGTGCTGTACCTGCCCCGGGAGTGTTTGATGGGACAGTGTAGAGGGAGCTTTACTCTGTATCTAACCCATGCTGTACCTGCCCTGGGGGTGTTTGATGGGACAGCGTAGAGGGAGCTTTACTCTGTATCTAACCCGTGCTGTACCTGCCCCGGGAGTGTTTGATGGGACAGTGTAGAGGGAGCTTTACTCTGTATCTAACCCATGCTGTACCTGCCCTGGGGGTGTTTGATGGGACAGTGTAGAGGGAGCTTTACTCTGTATCTAACCCGTGCTGTACCTGCCCTGGAACCATGTGGATGGAGCTAACCTGTGTTGAGAGACCCAGGGTGCTCAGTGCTGACACTGGATGCCTGTAGAAGCAAACGTTTCATTGCACCACTAATAGTCCATCACGCACATGGTGAAAATGTCCAGTCATCTGTTGTCAGTGTCAGTTACCAGCAGGAAATGGATGTCTGCCAGGTAAAACTTAAACTGTCAAAATGCATCTCTCCCCCACAACACTGCGCTGGGACAAACACGAACCCCCACCCAGGCCAGGCCAGACTGACTCAGGGGACAACGGGGTGGCGAAGGTGGAAGGTATATCCAGGTGGGATGGCTTCAGCAAGGTGTTTCCACCTGTGAGCCAAGTTTCAGTCAAAACCAGGATGTCAATGCAATCATCCACAATAAGGCCATGGATGGTCAGAGCCTTGTCCACGGGCGAAGTGACATTCTGGAGGGAAATGTGGAGAGGGGCAGTGATTGATCCGCTGGCAGAGTCCATGGGGGTAGTGATGGGTAGAGTGAGCAGGAGGGGAAGGAGGTTGGCCAGATTAGCCCCCAGTGAGCTCACTTGGCTGGGAAGTCAGCCAGAGAGGATGATGGGGTTGCTGGTGGTAAGGAAGTAGTAATGGGTGACTCAGTGGGCCCTTCAGAGAATGCCGAGAGCAGCACAAAGGGTAACTGGGCTTATTCAGGGGGGGGTTCAATCTGGCAACCAAACCTTGAACTGCCATACAAACCTCTGCCACAATAACTGTCCACTCTCAGCGAGCATGTTTTATATACGCTCACAGTGGATGCCCTGCCCAACGGCTCCCCATTCATCCCACACCCAGTCTTTACCATCTGACCTACAGCCCCTCCTAGCTGGATAGTTAAGCTCTCACCCACCCCAGGGCTCAGAAGGTGCAATGCCCTCTACACCCTGTTCAAGGGTGCAGGTATTATGAGGTTCTGAAATGCCCCACTTTCAGTCCAGTACCTAACATCCCACTCCCACACACAGGACCCAAATTGAGGAGCCAAGATGGAGGAAGCAAAGATTACCTGCACAGCTGAAGACTTGGTCCGCGGGTCAAAAACTCGCAGCTTCTTATCCTAATAAACAAGGGAAAACCGTTAAAATAAAGAAAGATGGGTTAATCCACATTTAGAGGAAGAGCCAGTGTTTTAAAAAGAGTTAGTAACATAAATCGCCATATAATAATCTCTTACCAGGCATAATAACCAAACACTACTAGAGGGCAGTGTGGACTGACCAACACTGGTCACAGACAGACCAGTCGGACCAGGGCATCACACACTGCTAAGAGGCTGGTCAACAGTACCGGGGAGTGAGAGAGAAGCGGAGAAAGGCAGGAGAGGGAGGAGACAGACAGACCGGGGGGGGGGGGGGGGGAGAGGAGTGGTGGCGGGGGGCGAGCGAGGGCGGGGCGGACAGAGGGAGAGACAGACTGAGGGGCAGACGGGGGGGGGGGGGGGGAAAGAGACGGGGGGGGGAAAGAGACGGGGGGGGAAAGAGACGGGGGGGGGAAAGAGACGGGGGGGGGAAAGAGACGGGGGGGGGAAAGAGACGGGGGGGGGGAAAGAGACGGGGGGGGAAAAGAGACGGGGGGGGAAAAGAGACGGGGGGGGAAAAGAGACGGGGGGGAAAAGAGACGGGGGGGGAAAAGAGACGGGGGGGGAAAAGAGACGGGGGGGGGAAAAGAGACGGGGGGGGAAAAGAGACGGGGGGGGAAAAGAGACGGGGGGGGGAAAAGAGACGGGGGGGGAAAAGAGACGGGGGGGGAAAAGAGACGGGGGGGGAAAAGAGACGGGGGGGGAAAAGAGACGGGGGGGAAGAGGAAAAGAGACGGGGGGGGAAAAGAGACGGGGGGGAAAAGAGACGGGGGGGGAAAAAGAGACGGGGGGGGAAAAGAGACGGGGGGGGAAAAGAGACGGGGGGGGGAAAAGAGACGGGGGGGGAAAAGAGACGGGGGGGGAAAAGAGACGGGGGGGGAAAAGAGACGGGGGGGGAAAAGAGACGGGGGGGGAAAAGAGACGGGGGGGGAAAAGAGACGGGGGGGGAAAAGAGACGGGGGGGGAAAAGAGACGGGGGGGGAAAAGAGACGGGGGGGGAAAAGAGACGGGGGGGGGAAAAGAGACGGGGGGGGAAAAGAGACGGGGGGGGAAAAGAGACGGGGGGGGAAAAGAGACGGGGGGGGAAAAGAGACGGGGGGGGAAAAGAGACGGGGGGGGAAAAGAGACGGGGGGGGAAAAGAGACGGGGGGGGAAAAGAGACGGGGGGGGAAAAGAGACGGGGGGGGAAAAGAGACGGGGGGGGAAAAGAGACGGGGGGGGAAAAGAGACGGGGGGGGAAAAGAGACGGGGGGGGAAAAGAGACGGGGGGGGAAAAGAGACGGGGGGGGAAAAGAGACGGGGGGGGAAAAGAGACGGGGGGGGAAAAGAGACGGGGGGGGAAAAGAGACGGGGGGGGAAAAGAGACGGGGGGGGAAAAGAGACGGGGGGGGAAAAGAGACGGGGGGGGAAAAGAGACGGGGGGGGAAAAGAGACGGGGGGGGAAAAGAGACGGGGGGGGGAAAAGAGACGGGGGGGGAAAAGAGACGGGGGGGGTAAAAGAGACGGGGGGGGAAAAGAGACGGGGGGGGAAAAGAGACGGGGGGGAAAAGAGACGGGGGGGGAAAAGAGACGGGGGGGGGAAAAGAGACGGGGGGGAAAAGAGACGGGGGGGGAAAAGAGACGGGGGGGGAAAGAGACGGGGGGGGAAAAGAGACGGGGGGGGGAAAAGAGACGGGGGGGGAAAAGAGACGGGGGGGGAAAAGAGACGGGGGGGGAAAAGAGACGGGGGGGGAAAAGAGACGGGGGGGGAAAAGAGACGGGGGGGGAAAAGAGACGGGGGGGGAAAAGAGACGGGGGGGGAAAAGAGACGGGGGGGGAAAAGAGACGGGGGGGGAAAAGAGACGGGGGGGGAAAAGAGACGGGGGGGGAAAAGAGACGGGGGGGGAAAAGAGACGGGGGGGGAAAAGAGACGGGGGGGGGAAAAGAGACGGGGGGGAAAAGAGACGGGGGGGAAAAGAGACGGGGGGGAAAAGAGACGGGGGGGAAAAGAGACGGGGGGGGAAAAGAGACGGGGGGGAAAAGAGACGGGGGGGAAAAGAGACGGGGGGGAAAAGAGACGGGGGGGAAAAGAGACGGGGGGGAAAAGAGACGGGGGGGAAAAGAGACGGGGGGGGAAAAGAGACGGGGGGGAAAAGAGACGGGGGGGAAAAGAGACGGGGGGGAAAAGAGACGGGGGGGAAAAGAGACGGGGGGGAAAAGAGACGGGGGGGGAAAAGAGACGGGGGGGAAAAGAGACGGGGGGGAAAAGAGACGGGGGGGAAAAGAGACGGGGGGGAAAAGAGACGGGGGGGAAAAGAGACGGGGGGGAAAAGAGACGGGGGGGGAAAAGAGACGGGGGGGGAAAAGAGACGGGGGGGAAAAGAGACGGGGGGGAAAAGAGACGGGGGGGAAAAGAGACGGGGGGGAAAAGAGACGGGGGGGAAAAGAGACGGGGGGGAAAAGAGACGGGGGGGGAAAGGGGGAAAAGAGACGGGGGGGGAAAAGAGACGGGGGGAAGAGACGGGGGAAAAGAGACGGGGGGGGAAAAGAGACGGGGGGAAAAGAGACGGGGGGGGAAAAGAGACGGGGGGGAAAAGAGACGGGGGGGGAAAAGAGACGGGGGGGGAAAAGAGACGGGGGGGAAAAGAGACGGGGGGGAAAAGAGACGGGGGGGAAAAGAGACGGGGGGGAAAAGAGACGGGGGGGAAAAGAGACGGGGGGGAAAAGAGACGGGGGGGAAAAGAGACGGGGGGGAAAAGAGACGGGGGGGAAAAGAGACGGGGGGGGAAAAGAGACGGGGGGGAAAAGAGACGGGGGGGGAAAAGAGACGGGGGGGAAAAAGAGACGGGGGGGGAAAAGAGACGGGGGGGAAAAGAGACGGGGGGGGAAAAGAGACGGGGGGGAAAGAGACGGGGGGGAAAAAGAGACGGGGGGGGAAAGAGACGGGGGGGAAAGAGACGGGGGGGGAAAGAGACGGGGGGGGAAAAGAGACGGGGGGGGAAAGAGACGGGGGGGGGAAAGAGACGGGGGGGGAAAGAGACGGGGGGGAAAGAGACGGGGGGGGAAAGAGACGGGGGGGGAAAGAGACGGGGGGAAAGAGACGGGGGGGGAAAGAGACGGGGGGGGAAAGAGACGGGGGGGGAAAGAGACGGGGGGGGAAAGAGACGGGGGGGGGAAAGAGACGGGGGGGGAAAGAGACGGGGGGGGAAAGAGACGGGGGGGGGGAAAGAGACGGGGGGGGAAAGAGACGGGGGGGGAAAGAGACGGGGGGGGGAAAGAGACGGGGGGGGGAAAGAGACGGGGGGGGAAAGAGACGGGGGGGGAAAGAGACGGGGGGGGAAAGAGACGGGGGGGGGAAAGAGACGGGGGGGGAAAGAGACGGGGGGGGGAAAGAGACGGGGGAGCGGGGGGAAAGAGACGGGGGGGGGAAAAGAGACGGGGGGGGGAAAGACGGGGGGGGGAAAGAGACGGGGGGGGGAAAGAGACGGGGGGGGGGAAAGAGACGGGGGGGGGAAAGAGACGGGGGGGGAAAGAGACGGGGGGGGAAAGAGACGGGGGGGGGAAAGAGACGGGGGGGGAAAGAGACGGGGGGGGGAAAGAGACGGGGGGGGAAAGAGACGGGGGGGGAAAGAGACGGGGGGGGGAAAGAGACGGGGGGGGAAAGAGACGGGGGGGGGAAAGAGACGGGGGGGGAAAGAGACGGGGGGGGAAAGAGACGGGGGGGGAAAGAGACGGGGGGGGAAAGAGACGGGGGGGGGAAAGAGACGGGGGGGGAAAGAGACGGGGGGAAAGAGACGGGGGGGGAAAGAGACGGGGGGGAAAAGAGACGGGGGGAAAAGAGACGGGGGGGGAAAAGAGACGGGGGGGGAAAAGAGACGGGGGGAAAAGAGACGGGGGGAAAAGAGACGGGGGGGAAAAGAGACGGGGGGAAAAGAGACGGGGGAAAAGAGACGGGGGGAAAAGAGACGGAGGAAAAGAGACGGGGGGAAAAGAGACGGGGGGGAAAAGAGACGGGGGGAAAAGAGACGGGGGGAAAAGAGACGGGGGGGAAAAGAGACGGGGGGAAAAGAGACGGGGGGGAAAAAGAGACGGGGGGGAAAAGAGACGGGGGGGAAAGAGACGGGGGGGAAAAGAGACGGGGGGGGAAAAGAGACGGGGGGGGGGAAAGAGACGGGGGGGGGAAAGAGACGGGGGGGGGGAAAGAGACGGGGGGGGGAAAGAGACGGGGGGGGGAAAGAGACGGGGGGGGGAAAGAGACGGGGGGGGGGGAAAGAGACGGGGGATAGCAAACTGAGAAAAACCTTGACAATGTACAGACTTAGTGAGCATAGCCCTAGCCATCGAAAAAGGCTGACACACGCAGACCTGGCTGCCCAGAGGGGACAGGATATGCTCTCACTGCAGTCAGGGAGTGGTGGAGACAGAGATGCACTTTCTCACAACTTGTGGAAACTATCAGGACATAAGGGGGAATTTCTACCTAAAATTCATAAAAATATGCCCTGAATTCAAAAATTTGAATGACCACCAAAAACTCCCATATCTATTAGGGGAACAGAGAAAATGCGTAACTTTAGCGGCAAACTATGTTACAGCTTGCCATAAGCAGAGGGACAACCAGTAACCATTAAATCTAAGAAAAGATTATATGCATATTATATGTGTATATATTTATGTATACATGGGTATATTTTGTCTATACACTATGTCTAGATCTGCGTTTACGTGTTCAATCATACATGTTTTTCTGTGCTTTGGCAACATAAGATGTATCTTGTCATGCCAATAAAGCAAGTTGAATTGAATTGACAGCGAGAGAGACAGAGCGGGAGAGACAGAGCGGGGGGCCAGAGAGAGGGCGAGAGCGCGAGCCAGAGGGAGAGCGCGAGCCAGAGGGAGAGCGCGAGCCAGAGGGAGAGCGCGAGCGAGCCAGAGGGAGAGCGCGAGCCAGAGGGAGAGCGCGAGCGCGAGCCAGAGGGAGAGCGCGAGCCAGAGGGAGAGCGCGAGGCGCGAGCCAGAGGGAGAGCGCGAGCGCAGAGGGAGAGCGCGAGCGCGAGCCAGAGGGAGAGCGCGAGCCAGAGGGAGAGCGCGAGCGCGAGCCAGAGGGAGAGCGCGAGCGCGAGCCAGAGGGACGAGCGCGAGCGCGAGCCAGAGGGAGAGCGCGAGCGCGAGCCAGAGGGGAGAGCGCGAGCGCGAGCCAGAGGGAGAGCGCGAGCCAGAGGGAAGAGCGCGAGCGCGAGCCAGAGGGAGAGCGCGAGCCAGAGGGAAGAGCGCGAGCGCGAGCCAGAGGGAGAGCGCGAGCCAGAGGGAGAGGGAGAGCGCGAGCCAGAGGGAGAGGGAGAGCGCGAGCCAGAGGGAGAGGGAGAGCGCGAGCCAGAGGGAGAGGGAGAGCGCGAGCCAGAGGGAGAGGGGAGAGCGCGAGCCAGAGAGGGAGAGCGCGAGCCAGAGGGGAGAGCGCGAGCCAGAGGGAGAGCGCGAGCCAGAGGGAGAGCGCGAGCCAGAGGGAGAGGGCGATGCGGCGAGCCAGAGGGAGAGGGCGAGCGCGAGCCAGAGGGAAGAGGGGCGAGCGCGAGCCAGAGGGAGAGGGCGAGCGCGAGCCAGAGGGAGAGCCAGAGGGCGAGCGCGAGCCAGAGGGAGAGCCAGAGGGAGAGCGCGAGCCAGAGGGAGAGCGCGAGCCAGAGGGAGAGCGCGAGCCAGAGGGAGAGCGCGAGCCAGAGGGAGAGCGCGAGCCAGAGGAGGAGCGCGAGCCAGAGGGAGAGCGCGAGCCAGAGGGAGAGCGCGAGCCAGAGGGAGAGCGCGAGCCAGAGGGAGAGCGCGAGCCAGAGGGAAGAGCGCGAGCCAGAGGGAGAGCGCGAGCACGAGCCAGAGGGAGAGCGCGAGCACGAGCCAGAGGGGAGAGCGCGAGCACGAGCCAGAGGGAGGAGCGCGAGCACGAGCCAGAGGGAGAGCGCGAGCACGAGCCAGAGGGAGAGCGCGAGCACGAGCCAGAGGGAGAGCGCGAGCACGAGCCAGAGGGAGAGCGCGAGCCAGAGGGAAGAGCGCGAGCCAGAGGGAGAGCGCGAGCGCGAACCAGAGGGAGAGCGCGAGCGCGAACCAGAGGGAGAGCAGCGAGCGCGAGCCAGAGGGAGAGGGAGAGCGCGAGCCAGAGGGAGAGGGAGAGCGCGAGCCAGAGGGAAGAGGGCGAGCGCGAGCCAGAGGGAGAGGGCGTGCGAGCGCGAGCCAGAGGGAGAGGGCGAGCCAGAGGGAGAGGGAGAGCCAGAGGGAAGAGGGAGAGGGCGAGCCAGAGGGAGAGCGCGAGCGCGAGCCAGAGGGAGAGGGCGAGCGCGAGCCAGAGGGAGAGGGAGAGCGCGAGCCAGAGGGAGAGGGAGAGCGCGAGCCAGAGGGAGAGGGCGAGCGCGAGCCAGAGGGAGAGGGCGAGCGCGAGCCAGAGGGAGAGGGCGAGCGCGAGCCAGAGGGAGAGGGGCGAGCGCGAGCCAGAGGGAGAGGGCGATCGCGAGCCAGAGGGAGAGGGGAGAGCCAGAGGGAGAGGGACGAGGGCGAGCCAGAGGGAGAGGGAGAGCGCGAGCCAGAGGGAGAGCGCGAGCGCGAGCCAGAGGGAGAGGGAGAGCGCGAGCCAGAGGGAGAGGGAGAGCGCGAGCCAGAGGGAGAGGGAGAGCGCGAGCCAGAGGGAGAGGGAGAGCGCGAGCCAGAGGGAGAGGGGAGAGCGCGAGCCAGAGGGAGAGGGAGAGCGCGAGCCAGAGGGAGAGGGAGAGCGCGAGCCAGAGGGAGAGGGAGAGGGCGAGCCAGAGGGAGAGGGGCGAGCGCGAGCCAGAGGGAGAGGGATGAGGGCGAGCCAGAGGGAGAGGGGAGAGGGCGAGCCAGAGGGAGAGGGAGAGGGCGAGCCAGAGGGAGAGGGAGAGGGCGAGCCAGAGGGAGAGGGAGAGGGCGAGCCAGAGGGAGAGGGAGAGGGCGAGCCAGAGGGAGAGGGAGAGGGCGAGCCAGAGGGAGGGAGAGGGCGAGCCAGAGGGAGAGGGAGAGGGCGAGCCAGAGGGAGAGGGGATGAGGGCGAGCCAGAGGGAGAGGGAGAGGGCGAGCCAGAGGAGAGGGAGAGGGCGAGCCAGAGGGAGAGGGAGAGGGCGAGCCAGAGGGAGAGGGAGAGGGCGAGCCAGAGGGAGAGGAGGAGAGGGCGAGCCAGAGGGAGAGGGAGAGGGGCGAGCCAGAGGGAGAGGGAGAGGGCGAGCCAGAGGGAGAGGGACGAGGGCGAGCCAGAGGGAGAGGGAGAGGGCGAGCCAGAGGGAGAGAGGGCCGAGCGCGAGCCAGAGAGCGCGAGCCAGAGAGCGAGCGACAGAGAGCGCGCGACAGAGAGCGCGCGACAGAGAGCGCGCGACAGAGAGCGCGCGACAGAGAGCGAGCGCGACAGAGAGCGGCGCGACAGAGAGCGCGCGACAGAGAGCGCGCGACAGAGAGCGCGCGACAGAGAGCGCGCGACAGAGAGCGCGCGACAGAGACTGTGTGTAACTGGTGATGGCTACCCCCAGAGATGGGGAACACACACCACCTAGTGGCCAGTTTTGGCTGTGATCAGACTCGATGCTGTCAATCAGCTCACAGCGCCCTCTCTTGTCTAAAGGAGGTAGCACACCCTGTAAAATTGCAATTATTTTAAACAAGTGACATTGATTCTGGAATATCAGGACATTCATTGCGTTCATGGTCATACTACGAACCCATTCAAGTTTTACCGACATAAGACAGAAAAGAAAATGCTGGAAATACACAAGTCATGCACTGTGTGGAGAAAGAAAAAAGTTTCCATCACTCAGCTCCGTCTACATATTCAGTCCCGATGAAATCTTCACCTGTCTTTCCTCTTTCAGGTGCCGACGGATCTGTGTATTTCCAGAATTTGTAGCTTTCTTGTTACCTTTATTCGACCACTTACTTTCTTGTTAACAGCAACAAATTGTGTTTATAGTGCGCATTTAACTAATAAAACGTCCCAAGGCGCTTCACAAGAGCGTTATGAAACAAATTTTGACAGAGCCACCTAAAGAGATATTAGGACAGGTAGTGTAGGTTTTAAGGAGCATCTTAAAGGAAAAAAGAGAGGTCGAGAGGCGGAGAGGTATGGGGAGGGAATTACAGAGCTTAGGGTCCAGGCAGCTGAAGGCACAGCCGCCAATGGTGGAGCGATTAAAATCGGGGATGGTCAAGAGGCCAGAATTGTAGGAGCGCAAAGATTGGGGGGGGGGGGGGGGGGGTGGTAGGGTCGGAGATTATTACAGAAATAGGGAGGGGTGAGGCCATGGAGTGATTTAAAAACAAGGATGGCAATTTTAACATCAAGGTGTTGCTGGACCGGGAGCCAGTGTAGGTCAGCAAGCACAGGGGTGATGGGTGAACGGGACCGTAGGAGAGCAGAGCTGTGAGAAAACTGCTGCCGGGAGTGGGGGGGGTGGGGTGGGGCGCAGGGCAGCACTTTTGTGAAGGGTTTGCAGCTACAGACACAAGAGGAAGTCGCTAACCACACAACTGCTAGTTATCAGAGGAAGGATTTCTACAGGCTGCTGGGTCCAGTCACATGTATATGCATCTTTTCAAATTTTCATAAAATCCCTGGAGTGACTTTCCCTGCACTTGGCGATCTCGCAAGCTTCAACCCTCCTCTAACCACAGCCGCCAGTAAAATATTCATCCCCCCTTGAAAGAAGCCGACTCAAAGGAACCTACGAGTAATACTGGACACCTCACTGGCAAGGACTAGACGGTGTGTGTACAAGCAGATTAAAAAGCTGGTGTAGGTAGCCAGGTAATGAAGTACCAGGAGGCTGGGGCTGTACAGTGCACTGGTCAGACTGTACATGGTGTACGGAATCACCAGGCTACAAAGGGGAGTGCGAGCACTGGCGAGTGTGCCAAGGGGAGCAAGAATAGTCTTGGGTGGGGGAACAGTACGAGGAAATTCAGTCTCTACAATCCAGGGAAAGGACAATGAAGGCAGACCTCAGCTTAGTATACAAAGCTAAAAACCAATAAATGACTAATAGGCAAGGTAATCTTCGAGTATTACTTTAAAATAAGACAAGAGATTAGGATCAAACAAACAACCTGGTGAAAACCAAACTCAAATCAGATACAGGATAGACCTGCTTTACACAAAAGGTTCCAAATATCTGGAATAATAATCTGCCTCTCATACCAAGAGAAGACAAGGCTTCTGCCCACAGACAGTGTCCTGGCCAGGGTAGATTCTCTAAAGACAGGGAATGGCCAAATTTCAGAGTGACAGGAACCTGTCGAAAGTGATTCTCCCTCACCCTGGACTGAAAGCAGCGAGTTGTTCCACCACTACCCCTTAATTCTTTGGAAAAGGCACTTGGTAACCACTCCTCCAAGTCTCCAGGCTTCAGGGAATTCACCCAAACAGTCAGAAAAACAATTTCCAAACAGTGGCAGGAAAACTTGGTCCAATTTCATTACCACCCTTGGCATCAGAAGCGCCACTGCCCGGGACTAATCAGTGAAGGAAATAACTCCCCATTCCTTAGATTGAAGGAAGCTTTATTTTGTATCTAACTGATATGGGAGTGTTTGATGGAATGGTATAGAGGGAGCTTTACTTCTAATCCTTGGGTGTGCCCGATAACTGCACCACAACATGTTCTGTTCCCCAGGCACTGGGGTCCACTTAATCGCTGCCAAAAGTGGCAAGTAAACATGAGAATAAAAGTACCTCACAATTGCCTTAAGCAACTGACTTATGGCTACAGGCAGAGCTGAAAGCGACTCGCGAAATGCTTAGTGATGAGATGCAGGTATCAGTGGGCCACGTGGTATTTATCCCAGGCCCTTTGGACAGTGTCGTATTGACTCTGGCCCGTCTCTTTCTCTCTCTGATCAGTTACACTTACCTTACTCGATGAGCCCAGGAGGCAGCCATCTTTCTTCCAAGTCAAGCTCTGGATTTGGTCCCCATGGTCTTCAAGAGCTGGGAGTAAAGACAACGTGGTGTGAGGCACAGATCTACTGGGGCTTACCTCAAACAAGGCACGAGATGAGAGATAAGTGATTCACGAGGCTGAGTTGCAAGGCAGAGGGGCAACATTGAGGTGCAAGATGGGGAAGGGTTGGCGACAGGAAGGGGTTTACACTATTGTGCCAACCCTCAAACAATTCAACTGACTGTAAATTGGGTGCAGTTCTAAACGGCTCAACAAGGCGTCAGCCTCGGCCTGGTGGTAGCACTCACACCTTGTGGGTTCAAGCCCCACTCCAGAGACCTGAGCCCCATAATCTAGGCTGACAACTCCCAGTGCAATACTGAGGGAGTGCTGCACTGTCAGAGGTGCCATCTTTTGGATGAGACATTAAACCGACGCTCCATATACACTCAAGTGGATGCAAAAGATCCCATGGCACTATACGAAGAGGAGCAGGGGTGTTATCAGCGTCCTGGTCAATATTTATCCCTCAACCAACATCACAAACAGATTATCTGGTGTTTCATTTTTAAAATTCATTCTCGGAATTTGAGCGTCGCTGGCAAGGCCGGCATTTATTGCCCATCCCTAGTTACCCTGAGAAAGTGGTGGTGGACCTTCTTCTTGAACCACTGATAGCGTTTGATATAACAGAGTGTCTTGCTCGGGCTTCAGAGGGCAGTTAAGGGTCAACCACATTGATGTGGGACTGGAGTCACATATAGGCCAGACCGGGAAAGGACGGCCGGTTTCCTTCCCTAAAGGACATTCGTGAACCAGTTGGATTTTTAAGACAATCCGACAACTTCATGGTCACTTTCATGGAGACCAGATTTTTGTGGGAGCTTGCTGTGCACAAATTACCACCGTGTTTCCCGACATTACAACAGTGACTACGCATCAAAAGCACTTCATTGGCTGTGTAGCGCTTTTGGATATCCTGAGGTCATGAAAGGCGTTATATAAATACAAGTTCTTTCTATACTGTGGCAGCAGCTGTACCCGATCAGATCTCTCAAATCTCACCCGTCAGGGCTTTCTGCCGAGTCAGGTCCCATATTTTGGCCGTATTTCCGGCTCCACTTGCTAACACCCCATCTGCGGAAGGATGAAACAGCACGCACTCCACTCTCGCAGCCTCTGGTCCCAGTGTGATGCTCTGTGCAGACGATACCTGCTCAACAGTGCCGGGTAATCGCCACAGCTTCACCTGACGATCAGAAACAATCAGCGTTAAACACCAGGATTTCATTCCATTTTTCAGCCAATACACTGTAGATTTCTAGCTCCTTGGACACAGCGGCCCCCAAGGTGGTGTACAGCCATGCACCCCCCCGCACCCCCCCAAACGTCACCACATGGAGCACCCCATTTCCTCCAGAGGGAAGTAATTCCCCTCCCGCACGGAATGTTCTGCCAAGAATGGCACCTTACCGTCACATCGGCGGAACATGTTGCCAGCAACCCATCATCAAACGGGGAGAAATCAAAATCAGTCACCAGATCTGCGAAGAGAAACGAAACCATCAGCACCAACACGCCGCACCTCACCAACACCAATTTTCTTCACCTCATGTCTGGGTCTGTTGTAGACTAATTGATAGAGATTGATTGCTATGGATTAGTCAACAACTTTATCATTGTATCTTGTGACTACCAGGATGGTCTTACCAACAACAATCCAGCAGGATACAAAGAGGAACTGACTGTCAGCAGTGTGTGAGAGAGAGGGGGGCGGTGGGGGGGATATACAGCTCAGTGTGTTTACACTGCGAAATGCAAGTCCCTTGTGCACGAGAGTGCTAGATTCAGCAGATGAAACTTTTGCAACCATCTTCAGCCAGAAGTGCCGAGTGGATGATCCATCTCGGCCTCCACCATAACAGAAGCCAGTCTTCAGCCAATTCAGTTCACTCCACGTGATATCAAGAAATGGCTGAGTGCACTGGATACAGCAAAGGCTGTGGGCCCCGACAACATCCCGGCTATTGTGCTGAAGACTTGTGCTCCACAACTAGCTGCACCTCTAGCCAAGCTGTTCCAGTACAGCTACAAAACTGGCATCTACCCGACAATGTGGAAAACTGCCCAGGTATGTCCTGTCCACAAAATGCAGGACACATCCAATCCAGCTAATTACCGCCCCATCAGTCTACTCTCAATCATCAGCTAAGTGATGGAAGGTGTCGTCGATAGTGCTATTAAGCAGCACTTACTCACCAACAACCTGCTCACCAATGCTCATTTTGTGTTCTGCCAGGACCACTCGGCTCCAGACCTCATTACAGCTTTGGTCCAAACATGGACAAAAGAGCTGAATTCTAGAGGTGAGGTGAGAGTGACTGCCCTTGACATCAAGACAGCATCTGACTGAGTGTGGCATCAAGGAGCCCTAGTAAAACTGAAGTCAATGGGAATCGGGGGGGGGGGGGCAAAACTCTCCAATGGCATCGGGGGGGGAAAACTCTCCAATGGCTAGAGTCATACCTAGCACAAAGAAAGATGGTTGTGGTTACTGGAGGTCAATCATATCAGTCCCAGGACATGGCTGCAGGAGTTCCTCAGGGCAGTGTCCTAGGTCCAACCATCTTCAGCTGCTTCATCAATGACCTTCCCTCCATCATAAGGTCAGAAGTGGGGATGTTCGCTGATGATTGCAGTGTTTAGTGCCATTCGCAACTCCGCAGATAATGAAGCAGTCCATGCCCGCATGCAGCAAGACCTGGACACATTCAGGCTTGGGCTGATAAGTGGCAGGTAACATTCGCACCACACAAATGCCAGGCAATGACTATCTCCAACAAGCGAGAGTCTAGACACGTGCCCTTGACATTCAATGGCATTACCATCGCAGAATCCCCCATCAACCTCCTGGGGGGGTGGTCACCATTGACCAGAAACTTAACTGGACCAGCCACATGAATACTGTGGCAACAAGAGCACGTCAGAGGCTGGGTATTCTGCAGCAAGTGACTCATCTCCTGACCAATGTTCCCTTTCAGCTGCGTGGCCGCGCAGCTCTCTGGAGGTTCCGTGCAGCCGGCTCACCAGCTTTTAATGGAAAAACCGCTCAGGCGCGGAATTTTGAATGGGCAGTGCAGCCCCCAAAAAATTTAGAGGGAACATTGCTCCTGATTCCCCAAAGCCTTTCCACCATCCACAAGACACAAGTCAGGAGTTTAATGGAATACTCTCCACTTGCCTGGATGAATGCAGCTCCAACAACACTCGAGAAGCTCGACACCATCCAGGACAAAGCAGCCCGCTTGATTGGCACCCCATCCACCACCTTAAACATTCACTCCCTGCACCACCGGCGTACCGTGGCTGCAGTGTGTACCATCTACAAGATGCACTGCAGCAACTCGCCAAGGCTTTTTCGGCAGCACCTCCTAAACACGCGACCTCTTCCACCTAGAACGACAAGGACAGCAGGCACATGGGAACACCACCACCGTTTCCCTCCAGTCACACACCATCCTGACTTGGAAGTACATCGCCGATCCTGCATCGTCACTGGATCAAATTTTTTTTTTTTTTAATTCGCTTATGGGATCTGGGCGTCGCCATCAAGGCCAGCATTTATTGCCCATCCCTAATTGCCCTCGAGAAGGTGGTGGTGAGCCGCCTCCTTGAACCGCTGCAGTCCGTGTGGTGATGGTACTCCCACAGTGCTGTTAGGTAGGGAGTTCCAGGATTTTGACCCAGCGATGGTGAAGTATCGACGATATACTTCTAAATCAGGATGGTGTGACTTGGAGGGGAACTTGAAGGTGGTGGTGTTCCCATGCACTGCTGCCTTTGTCCTTCTAGGTGGAAGAGGTCGCGGGTTTGGGAGGTGCTGTCGAAGAAGCCTTGGCGAGTTGCTGCAGTGAATCTTGTAGATGGTACACACTGCAGCCACGGTACGCCGGTGGTGGAGGGAGTGAATGTTAAAGGTGGTGGATGGGGTGCCAATCAAACGGGCTGCTTTGTCCTGGATGGTGTCGAGCTTCTTGAGTGTTGTTGGAGCTGCACTCATCCAGGCAAGTGGAGAGTATTCCATCACACTTCTTATTTGTGCCTTGTAGATGGTGGAAAGGCTTTGGGGAGTCAGGAGGTGAGACACTCGCCACAGAATACCCAGCCTCTGACCTGCTCTTGTTGCCACAGTATTTATGTGGCTGGTCCAGTGAAGTTTCTGGTCAATGGTGTCCTCCAGGATGTTGATGGTGGGGGGATTCAGCGATGGTAATACCATTGAATGTCAAGGGGAGGTGGTTAGACTCTCGCTTGTTGGAGATAGTCATTGCCTGGCATTTCTGCAGCACGAATGTTACCTGCCACTTATCAGCCCAAGTCTGACCGTCGTCCAGGTCTTGCTGCATGCGGGCATGGACTGCTTCATTATCTGAGGAGTTGTGAATGGCACTGAACACTGTGCAGTCATCAGCGAACATCCCCATTTCTGACCTTATGTTGGAGGGAAGGTCATTGATAAAGCAGCTGAAGATGGTTGGGCCTAGGACACTGCCCTGAGGAACTCCTGCAACGATGTCCTGGGGCTGTGATGATTGACCTTCATTGAAAATCCTGGAACTCCCTCCTTAACAGCACTGTGAGAATACCTTCACGTCACAGACTGCAATGGTTCAAGAAGGCAGCTCACCACCACCTTCTTAAGGGCAATTAGGGATGGGCAATAAATGCTGGCATTACCAGCGACACCCACATCCCATGAATGAATGAAAAAAAAAGACAGTGTCCGGTCACGAGCAGATCTCCTGTGATCCGAATAGACGAGGGCCAGTGTAAAAATGACTGGAAATACAAGAGCCTGTCAGCAAAGTGCTGACAGACACACACAGAGACAGCGGAGGGGCAGTTCCCACTGAGCACTAGTGTTATTCCCTGCAGCATGGTCCTGCTCCCTCACTGCACCCTAATGAACAGCCGCGACGGCAGTACAGGATCCCGCACCAGGAACCGGAGCCGAGTTCTCTCACTTACCTGCATGACACTGAAGTTCCGACACCTGCCGCTTATCGTGGTTTCTATTTTCCAGCGACAGAATTCCGAGACTCCCTCCTCCTGCATGAAACAGCAGAGTGACTTTAGAATACAGCCCGCTCAAAAGGGCAGTGTGCAACACCGACTCTCGCCCAGACTTGGGAAGAGTTCTTGATCTGGTGATGAAAGCTCCAGATCAGCGAAAGTCGGATTATTGTAATAAATGAACTTAATCCAAACTCTACACAATAGCAAAATACTGCAGATGCTGGAAATCTGAAATAACAACAGAAAATGCTGGCAACACTCAGCAGGTCAGGCAGCATCGAAGAGAGAGAAACAGAGTTAACGTTTCAGGTCTGTGACCCTTGAAGGATCACCGACCTGAAACATTGACTCTGTTTCTCTCTCCACAGGTGCTGCTGACCTGCTGAGTGTTCCCAGCATTCTCTGTTGTGATTATCCAAACTCTCATTTGATTTTTATTTGTGCTGATTTTCTACATTATTCTCTGCCCCTTCCCCCACAATCCTTACCCTGCCCTCTGTTGTGAGCAGAGAATTCATCGTTGCCTTTTCAAGTGATTGTCTCCCCTGCCACACTCGTGCACTGCAGGCGTTGACTCTCACTGGGGTGACAGATCCACAGGTACCAGCTGTAATCGGGTGCCTCACTCCAAGGTTCACGTGGGAGCCCCCACACGGCGCGTTGGCATGGTATTCCACGAAGCAGGGGATCACATAGGAACAGGAGGAGGCCACTCAGCCCTCGAGCCTGTTCCGCCATTCAGTGAGCTCATGGCTGATCTGTATCTCAACTCCATTTACCCACCTTTGCTCCATATCCCTTGATACCCTGGCCCAATAAAAATCTATCGATCTCAGTCTTGAAAATTTCAATCGACCCCCAGCATCCACAGACTTTTGGGGAGAGAATTACAGATTTCCACTACCCGTTGTGTAAAAAAGTGCTTCCTGATTTCACTCCTGAACAGCCTGGCTCTAATTTTAACAACTTGTATTTATATAGCGCCTTTAATGTAGTAAAACATCCCAAGGCGCTGCACAGGAGTATTTTAAGACAAAAAAATTTGACACCAATCCACTTAAGGATAAATTAGGGCGGGTGACCAAAAGCTTGGTCAAAGAGGTAGGTTTTAAGGAGCATCTTAAAGGAGGAAAGAGAGGTAGCGAGGCGGAGAGGTATAGAAAGGGAATTCCAAAGCTTAGGGCCTAGGCAACAGAAGGCATGCTCAAGAGAGCAGAATTAGAGGAGCGCAGATATCTCGGGGGTTGTGGGGCTTGAGGAGATTAGAGAGATAGGGAGGGGTGAGGCCATGGATGAAGACAGGGATGAGAATTTTGAAATCGAGGCGCTGCTTAACCAGGAGCCTGCGGGTAATGAGCAGAAATCCAAGCTGATGTCTCTTTCCCCAGCAAAAGCGGGTTGCGGGCCAACTGCAGCCCTGGGTGAGATCAGCTAACTCAGTCCAGACTGAGATTCCGCCCTGGGACATCCTGCTCCGTGCGGCTGAATGCTCCGACAGGAGAACCTTTTCCCCATCGGCCATTGGGAGTGTTTCACCTTCATTAAAATGTAGAAAACCCTGACGTCATTGTGGCCCAGTTCTTGCTCTTACCCGGGCTGTTTGCATTGAAGGCGATGAAGGCACAGCTCGATTTGATATGATTCCCATAGGAGACAGCAGAGCCAGCTCGAATGTCACTGATCCAATCCTGCAGAGGCAGATAAAAAGATTTACAGTGCTCTGCATGGAAGCTACTTGTCCCTTATTTATTCTTCCCAGAAACAGCAATGTTTCCCAACCCAACCTTGCGGCCAGGGCTCTGTGTCTCCCCGGTTTTACAAATCCTCTCTCTCCCCCGTGTTCACACCTAGCACGCAGTTTCTCTCCCTCCCCGTAGCTTTGCAGTTACTCGTTCTGTTCCCATCAACAAGGCGGCTTGGGCAACAGGCAACAAGAAACGCCACTTGCTCCACAAGCCCACAGACCCTGTACTTACACTCCCAAACTCCACTTGACACATTATCTCCTGAGGAAAACCGCTACAAAACTTTTTCCCATCGCACAGTAACCCGAGCTAAATCCACAATGTTTAAATCCGATAACCTGCAACATCCCTTTCAACTGTCCCAAGTTAATGTGTGCAATTCAGATTTGTCTAACATGCATTATAAAGGGTGCAGATATTGAAAGACTTGCATTTATATAGCGCCTTTCATGGCCAAAGCTCTTTACAGCCAATGCTTCACTTTTGAAGTGTAGTCACTGTTGTAATGTCACAAACGCGGCAGCCAATTTGCACACAGCAAGCTCCCACAAACAGCAGTGTGATAAAGACCAGTTTTAGTGATGTTGGTTGAGGGATAAATATTGGCCAGGACACCAGGGAGAACTCTCCTGCTCTTCTTCGAAATAGTGCCATGGGATCTTTTATTTCCAGCCAAGAGGCCAGGTAGGGCCTCAGTTTAATGTCTCATCCAAAAGACGGCACCTCCGACAGTGCAGCACTCCCTCAGCACTGCACTGAAGGATTATGGGCTCAAGTCTCTGGAGTGGGGCTTGAACCCATGACCTTCTGACTCAGAGGCGAGAGTGCCACCCACTGAGTCAGAGCTGACAATTGAAACTGATCAGATCCACCTACATCTTGATGGAGAGTCGGCACCTTCTACGTTATGCCAGTTACTGCTCAGAACAACTAGATTCAAAGTTTGCTTGTTGGTTATGCAATCTATCTTGGAAATATAAATGAAAATTCTTTCTTTCTACAGATTCCTGATCCAAGATAATGGTTATTTTTTTCCACAATCTCCATTCGGTGCAAAGAATTTATCATTTCTATATTTCCTGATCTACTGCAAGATTCGAACCCACCCTCCAATTGCAGCAGATGCCTTGAGCTCACGCCTGTCTGCATCCAAGCAAAATCCTTAACTTGGAGGGGAGGGCGAGGGCTAAAGTCCTCACACTATACCTGTGCAATATTATGGCATGGCACCCACATATTTAAACCTTTAATCTATTTTGCCAACAAATCGCACAACCAATGCAAAAGAACACAATCAAAAACGATTGCAACCAATACCAGCTCAGAAATTCTTTGCATTAAATTGCAACTGATAAAATAGCAACTCCAATTTCAGAGTCCTGAAGAGAAAGGTTACGAAGCGAGTGGTCAACCCTTGTACTTCCAAGCATGCGATTGGACCAGCTCCAACACAATCTCGAGACCAATGTTGAGTCACCAGTTAGCTGATTACAGCTTAAAAGCTGCTTCCTGCACTCACGACTGGCACATCTCTTTGGAACATTTGCCTTTCAAGACACTCTCTAGACTTTCACTTATATGATGCCTCATCTCATGTCTCAAAGCACTTCGCATTCAACAAATTACTTTCAAAGTGCAGTGACTTTTACGTCAATATTAACTCAGTTTATTTATCCTTAACCGACTTGTATACTACTCCCAGTCCTCCCACTTTCTGACTCCCTGTATATTACGATGGGGGAGGTGTTTATTTAGCCTAACAGGACTTTACCTCCTTGGCCTGCCGCACCCCTCCTGCCCTCTTCCAGAACAGTGCTGAGCTCGCAGGGTTGTTAAATCTATAACAGTCACAATAATACTTGGTGGGATCCCACAACATCACTGTGCGAGATGGTGAGATTACACACAATGAAGTCCTGCCCCATCAGTATCCGTTTAAATAACAATCCTTTGGGAATCTTCAAAAACAGACCATGGATTACTCAAAGTGTCCAAACATTACTGCCTCAACCAGCGCCAACTCTGGGCTGTTTATGGGGCATTGCTGGCACAGAATGACTGCCCTGCTTGCCTACATAACAGCAGCCACTGCACTTCAACCAGTGAACAAAGGACTGCGTGAAGCCCTTTGAGACCATAGTTACACAGATCACAATCCACAACTAACTCCACGGTCCCGTTCTCATCCCATGGCCTGTGTATCTTCCTCCGCTTTAAATGTTCACCCACTCCTGATGCAACGGTCTCTGCCTCAATCACTCGCTGTGCCAAAGTAATCCAACAACCCTGAAGAAATTTCTTTCTAACCTCTCTCACCGACTAATATTTAATTGATGATCCCTCATCATTGATTCCCTAACCAGAGGAAGTCATCTTTCCCCATTCATTCCTCCATAAAAAATCCTCCCAGTACCTCGGGTCTCTCCTCCTTTAGATTCCCATCTATTAAAAGCACTATAGAAATAGAAGTGTTATTTTATTGAGATGACGATTGTGGACAGTCTTTGGCAGTAAACGAATATGATGCCAGTGTTCAAGATTGAGGCATGGCTCAGTGGGTAGCACTCCCTTCTCCGAGTCAGAAGGTCGTGGGTTCAAGCCTCACTCCAGACACTTGAGCACAAGATCCAGGCTGACACTCCCAGTGCCAGTACTGAGGGAGTGCTGCACTGTCGGAGGGGCAGTACTGAGGGAGTGCTGCACTGTCGGAGGGGCAATACTGAGGGAGCGCTGCACTGTCGGAGGGGCAATACTGAGGGAGCACTGCACTGTCGGAGGGGCAGTACTGAGGGAGCGCTGCACTGTCGGAGGGGCAATACTGAGGGAGTGCTGCACTGTCGGAGGGGCAATACTGAGGGAGCGCTGCACTGTCGGAGGGGCAATACTGAGGGAGCACTGCACTGTCGGAGGGGCAGTCCTCGGAGTATTGCACTGTTGGAGGTGCCGTCGTTCGGATGAGACGTTAAACCAAGGCCTCATCTGCCCTCTCAGGTGGATGTAATAGATTCCATGGCACTATTTCGATGAAGAGCAGGGTTCGATGAAGAGCCCTGGTGTTCTGGCCAATAATTATCCCTCAACCAACATCACTAAAATACAGATTATCTGGTCATGATCACATTGCTGTTTGTGCATAAATTGGCTGCTGCGTTTCCTGCATTACAACAGTGACTACAATTCAAAACGTACTGTAAAGCAGTTTGTGACTTCCTGAGGTTGTGAAAAGTGCAAGTTCTTTTCTTTCAAATGAGATGCTGACAGCGTGAGGATCTGCCGTTCTCCTCACTGGTGCCTCTGAGGAACTGCAAGTTGGAACAGGATTCTTAGTAATAAATTTGAGATGAAGAGACATGGCCCAGGCAGGTAGAGACAAATACAAAAGTCTTCCTCACACACAAGCCCCCGTTTGGTGCAAACATTGCAATTTCCTTCCGTTTGCCTCTGACAGAGAGAAGCAGCAGCAAGCTGCAAGAGGAAGGAAGTGGCTGGCTCCTGCAGCAAGTTCACTATGACTTTCAGGAGGAACTGGCGTGAATACAGGGTCACAGCCTGGGACAAACAGGACCGGGGTGTGGGAGAGAGAGAGGAGATACGGGAATGGGAATGGGGGGGGGGGGGGAGGGATGCGGGTTGGGATGGGGGCGGGGGGCGGGGGGGGGGGGGAGATACGGGACGGGTGGCGGAGATACGGGGCGGGGGGCGGGGGGGGGAAGCTACGGGGCGGGGGGCGGGGGGGGAAGCTACGGGGCGGGGGGCGGGGGGGGGGAAGCTACGGGGCGGGGGGGCGGGGGGGGAAGCTACGGGGCGGGGGGCGGGGGAAGCTACGGGGCGGGGGAAGCTACGGGACGGGGGGCGGGGGAAGCTACGGGACGGGGGGAGCTACGGGACGGGGGGAGCTACGGGACGGGGGGAGCTACGGGACGGGGGGCGGGGGAAGCTACGGGACGGGGGGCGGGGGAAGCTACGGGACGGGGGGCGGGGGAAGCTACGGGACGGGGGGCGGGGGAAGCTACGGGACGGGGGGCGGGGGAAGCTACGGGACGGGGGGCGGGGGAAGCTACGGGACGGGGGGCGGGGGAAGCTACGGGACGGGGGGCGGGGGAAGCTACGGGACGGGGGGCGGGGGAAGCTACGGGACGGGGGGCGGGGGAAGCTACGGGACGGGGGGCGGGGGAAGCTACGGGACGGGGGGCGGGGGAAGCTACGGGACGGGGGGCGGGGGAAGCTACGGGACGGGGGGCGGGGGAAGCTACGGGACGGGGGGCGGGGGAAGCTACGGGACGGGGGGGCGGGGGAAGCTACGGGACGGGGGGCGGGGGAAGCTACGGGACGGGGGGCGGGGGAAGCTACGGGACGGGGGGGCGGGGGAAGCTACGGGACGGGGGGGCGGGGGAAGCTACGGGACGGGGGGGCGGGGGAAGCTACGGGACGGGGGGGCGGGGGAAGCTACGGGACGGGGGGCGGGGGAAGCTACGGGACGGGGGGCGGGGGAAGCTACGGGACGGGGGGCGGGGGAAGCTACGGGACGGGGGGCGGGGGAAGCTACGGGACGGGGGGCGGGGGAAGCTACGGGACGGGGGGCGGGGGAAGCTACGGGACGGGGGGCGGGGGAAGCTACGGGACGGGGGGCGGGGGAAGCTACGGGACGGGGGGCGGGGGAAGCTACGGGACGGGGGGGCGGGGGAAGCTACGGGACGGGGGGGCGGGGGAAGCTACGGGACGGGGGGGCGGGGGAAGCTACGGGACGGGGGGCGGGGGAAGCTACGGGACGGGGGGCGGGGGAAGCTACGGGACGGGGGGCGGGGGAAGCTACGGGACGGGGGGCGGGGGAAGCTACGGGACGGGGGGCGGGGGAAGCTACGGGACGGGGGGCGGGGGAAGCTACGGGACGGGGGGCGGGGGAAGCTACGGGACGGGGGGCGGGGGAAGCTACGGGACGGGGGGCGGGGGAAGCTACGGGACGGGGGGCGGGGGAAGCTACGGGACGGGGGGCGGGGGAAGCTACGGGACGGGGGGCGGGGGAAGCTACGGGACGGGGGGCGGGGGAAGCTACGGGACGGGGGGCGGGGGAAGCTACGGGACGGGGGGCGGGGGAAGCTACGGGACGGGGGGCGGGGAAGCTACGGGACGGGGGGCGGGGGAAGCTACGGGACGGGGGGCGGGGGAAGCTACGGGACGGGGGGCGGGGGAAGCTACGGGACGGGGGGCGGGGGAAGCTACGGGACGGGGGGCGGGGGAAGCTACGGGACGGGGGGCGGGGGAAGCTACGGGACGGGGGGCGGGGGAAGCTACGGGACGGGGGGCGGGGAAGCTACGGGACGGGGGGCGGGGGAAGCTACGGGACGGGGGGCGGGGGAAGCTACGGGACGGGGGGCGGGGGAAGCTACGGGACGGGGGGCGGGGGAAGCTACGGGACGGGGGGCGGGGGAAGCTACGGGACGGGGGGCGGGGGAAGCTACGGGACGGGGGGCGGGGGAAGCTACGGGACGGGGGGCGGGGGAAGCTACGGGACGGGGGGCGGGGGAAGCTACGGGACGGGGGGCGGGGGAAGCTACGGGACGGGGGGCGGGGGAAGCTACGGGACGGGGGGCGGGGGAAGCTACGGGACGGGGGGCGGGGGAAGCTACGGGACGGGGGGCGGGGGAAGCTACGGGACGGGGGGCGGGGGAAGCTACGGGACGGGGGGCGGGGGAAGCTACGGGACGGGGGGCGGGGGAAGCTACGGGACGGGGGGCGGGGGAAGCTACGGGACGGGGGGCGGGGGAAGCTACGGGACGGGGGGCGGGGGAAGCTACGGGACGGGGGGCGGGGGAAGCTACGGGACGGGGGGCGGGGGAAGCTACGGGACGGGGGGCGGGGGAAGCTACGGGACGGGGGGCGGGGGAAGCTACGGGACGGGGGGCGGGGGAAGCTACGGGACGGGGGGCGGGGGAAGCTACGGGACGGGGGGCGGGGGAAGCTACGGGACGGGGGGCGGGGGAAGCTACGGGACGGGGGGGGCGGGGGAAGCTACGGGACGGGGGGCGGGGGAAGCTACGGGACGGGGGGCGGGGGAAGCTACGGGACGGGGGGCGGGGGAAGCTACGGGACGGGGGGCGGGGGAAGCTACGGGACGGGGGGCGGGGGAAGCTACGGGACGGGGGGCGGGGGAAGCTACGGGACGGGGGGCGGGGGAAGCTACGGGACGGGGGGCGGGGGAAGCTACGGGACGGGGGGCGGGGGAAGCTACGGGACGGGGGGCGGGGGAAGCTACGGGACGGGGGGCGGGGGAAGCTACGGGACGGGGGGCGGGGGAAGCTACGGGACGGGGGGCGGGGGAAGCTACGGGACGGGGGGCGGGGGAAGCTACGGGACGGGGGGCGGGGGAAGCTACGGGACGGGGGGCGGGGGAAGCTACGGGACGGGGGGCGGGGGAAGCTACGGGACGGGGGGCGGGGGAAGCTACGGGACGGGGGGCGGGGGAAGCTACGGGACGGGGGGCGGGGGAAGCTACGGGACGGGGGGCGGGGGAAGCTACGGGACGGGGGGCGGGGGAAGCTACGGGACGGGGGGCGGGGGAAGCTACGGGACGGGGGGCGGGGGAAGCTACGGGACGGGGGGCGGGGGAAGCTACGGGACGGGGGGCGGGGGAAGCTACGGGACGGGGGGCGGGGGAAGCTACGGGACGGGGGGCGGGGGAAGCTACGGGACGGGGCGGCGGAAGATACGGAACGGGGGAAGATACGGGGCGGGGGCGGGGGAAGATACGGGGCGGGGGCGGGGGAAGATACGGGGCGGGGGCGGGGGAAGATACGGGGCGGGGGCGGGGGAAGATACGGGGCGGGGGCGGGGGAAGATACGGGGCGGGGGCGGGGGAAGATACGGGGCGGGGGCGGGGGAAGATACGGGGCGGGGGGCGGGGGAAGATACGGGGCGGGGGCGGGGGAAGATACGGGGCGGGGGCGGGGGAAGATACGGGGCGGGGGCGGGGGAAGATACGGGGCGGGGGCGGGGGAAGATACGGGGCGGGGGCGGGGGAAGATACGGGGCGGGGGCGGGGGAAGATACGGGGCGGGGGCGGGGGAAGATACGGGGCGGGGGCGGGGGAAGATACGGGGCGGGGGCGGGGGAAGATACGGGGCGGGGGCGGGGGAAGATACGGGGCGGGGGCGGGGGAAGATACGGGGCGGGGGCGGGGGAAGATACGGGGCGGGGGCGGGGGAAGATACGGGGCGGGGGCGGGGGAAGATACGGGGGGGGGCGGGGGAAGATACGGGGGGGGCGGGGGAAGATACGGGGGGGGCGGGGGAAGATACGGGGGGGGCGGGGGAAGATACGGGGGGGGCGGGGGAAGATACGGGGGGGCGGGGGAAGATACGGGGGGGCGGGGGAAGATACGGGGGGGCGGGGGAAGATACGGGGGGGGTGGGGGAAGATACGGGGGGGGTGGGGGAAGATACGGGGGGGTGGGGGAAGATACGGGGGGGTGGGGGAAGATACGGGGGGGGGGTGGGGGAAGATACGGGGGGGGGGTGGGGGAAGATACGGGGGGGGGGTGGGGGAAGATACGGGGGGGTGGGGGAAGATACGGGGGGGTGGGGGAAGATACGGGGGGGGTGGGGGAAGATACGGGGGGGGTGGGGGAAGATACGGGGGGGGTGGGGGAAGATACGGGGGGGGTGGGGGAAGATACGGGGGGGGGTGGGGGAAGATACGGGGGGGGTGGGGGAAGATACGGGGGGGGGTGGGGGAAGATACGGGGGGGGGGGTGGGGGAAGATACGGGGGGGGTGGGGGAAGATACGGGGGGGGTGGGGGAAGATACGGAGGGGGTGGGGGAAGATACGGGGGGGGAAGATACGGGGGGGGGGAAGATACGGGGGGGGAAGATACGGGGGGGGGGGAAGATACGGGGGGGGGGGAAGATACGGGGGGGGGAAGATACGGGGGGGGGGAAGATACGGGGGGGGGGGAAGATACGGGGGGGGGGAAGATACGGGTGGGGTGGGGGAAGATACGGGGGGGCGTGGGGGAAGATACGGGGGGGGGGTGGGGGAAGATACGGGGGGGGGGTGGGGGAAGATACGGGGGGGGGGGGGGAAGATACGGGGGGGGGGGGGGCCCGGGCGGGGCCGGGGGTAGAGAAAGGGACTCTCTACCGACCCAGCCCCCGGTGCCGTCCCTCCTTTCGGCTGACACCGAGGGCTTTATTACTCCGGACTCGGGCCGTGACCGCCGGCCCCGGATACTCACCGCTCGGCCCGGGAGCCTCGGCGCCGTGTTCTTGTATTTCGAGGCTCGGAAGCGGTTCATGGTCCCGCTCTGACAGCCGCTCCGGCAGCGATTATACCGCCTGCCAATAGGCGGAGCTCGGGGAGCGACTGGAACCACCTGCGGACGGCACCATTACTGCGGCTGGCGGGGGGGGGGGAGTCCGGGCAGCGCTGTACACCCCCGCGCCCAGTGCGCACTCCCGCCACCACATCGCCCGTCAATCACAGCGGGCGGGGCAACATTGCAGAGAAATGAAGGGAGTTCCGGAGAGGGCTCGGCAACTCCTCACCGCCTGAAACAGAGGCAGGAGTACTCCACTGGGGAGGTCCCTGCCGTGCCAAGCTGCTGGCCGCTCCTTGCAGATGGCGTTAGCCACCACCAAAGGCCATGAAGTCCACCATCAAGGTGCTCTCAAGCTTCTGTGAATCACAAGTGAGACCCTCCTGCCAATGGTCTTCGTAACCACCCCGCCCACTCAAACAGCCAATCTTCCTATCTCCAATATAACTAAAAAAAGAAAAGTCCCGAAGGCTGTGTTGCCTACCCGGTGCCAGGGTTAAGGACATCTCCTCTGGGCTGGAAAGAAACTTGCAGTGGGAGGGGGTGAATCCAGTTGTCATGGTCCATGTTGGTACAAACAACGTAGATAGGACTAGGAAGCCGGTTCTGTTAAAGGAGTATGTGCAGCTAGGGGTCAAATTAAAAAACTGAACCTCAAGGGTAATAATCTCTGGATTATTACCTGAGCCACGAGCGAATTTGGCTAGGACAAATAAAATTAGAGAGTTAAATGCGTGGCTCAAAGACTGGTGTGGGAGAAATGGGTTTTGCTTCCTGGGACACTGGCACCAGTACTGGGACAGGAGGGAGCTGTTCTGTTGGGACGGGCTTCACTTGGCCTGTGCTGGGACTAGAGTCCTGGCGGATCATATAACTAGGGCTGTAGAGAGGGCTTTAAACTAACTAGTGGGGGGGAGGTTCCTAGAGAGCAAATAATAAAAATGACAACAGAGAAGGTCATAGACTTAGGTAGTGGGGAAATTAAAAACCAGAGCGTGTCAGGAAGGGGCAGAAGGTATGGAGTAAAAGGTAAAGTAATAAAAAGGGCAAAAGCAGGAACTAAGTGTCACAAAACATATTTGAAAGTTCTCTATCTGAATGCACGTAGCATTCGTAACAAAATAGATGAGTTAATGGCACAAATAACTACATATGGGTATGATCTTGTGGCCATTACAGAAACGTGGCTGCAGGGTGACAATGCCTGGGAATTAAACATACCAGGTTATTTAACGATCAGGAAGGACAGGCAGGAAGGAAGGGGAGGTGGGGTGGCTACGTTAATAAAGGAAGGAATCACTGAAAAACAGAGAAATGATACTGGGTCGAAAGATCAGGATAATGAAACAGTTTGGGTGGAGGTAAGGAATAATAAGGGGAAAAAAACACTAGTGGGCGTAGTCTATAGGCCTCCGAACAGTTGCAACTCTGTTGGACGGAGTATCAATCAGGAAATAGTTGAGGCTTGTAATAAGGGAACATCTATAATTATGGGGGATTTTAACTATCATATTAATTGGACAAATCAAATTGGGCAGGGCTGCCTTGAGGATGAGTTCATTGAGTGTATTAGGGATGGGTTTCTTGAGCAGTATGTAACTGAACCGACCAGAGGGCAAGCAACCTTAGATCTGGTCCTGGGTAACGAGACAGGATTAATTTAAAATGTCCTAGTAAAGGATCCCCTTGGAATGAGTGACCATAACATGGTTGAATTCCGTATTCAATTAGAGGGTGAGAAGGTTGGATCTCAAACAAGCGTGCTAAGCTTGAATAAAGGAGACTATGAAGCTATGAGAGCGGAATTGAGTAGAGTGCATTGGGAAAATAGATTAAAGGGTAAGACGATACATGATCAGTGGTGTACATTTAAGGAGTTATTTTACAACTTCCAAAAAAAAAATATTCCACTGAGAAGAAAAGGGTGTAAAAGAAAAGACAGCCATCTGTGGCTACGTAAAGAAATTAAGGATAGTATTCGACTAAAAACAAGGGCATATAAGGTAGCCAAATCTAGTGGGAGGATAGAGGATTGGGAAAACTTTAAAAGACAGCAAAAAATAACAAAAAGATTGATTAAGAAAGGGAAGATAGATTATGAAAGTAAATTAGCAAAAAATATAAAAACAGATAGTAAGAGTTTTTATAGTTATATAAAAAGAAAAAGGGTGGCTAAAGTAAATGTTGGTCCCTTAGAGGATGAGACCGGGAAATTAATGGTGGGAAATATGGAGATGGCAAAAACACTGAATGAATATTTTGTATCAGTCTTTACAGTAGAGGACACTAAGAATATCCCAACACTGGACAAACAGGGGGCTATAGGGGGGGAGGAGCTAAACACGATCAAAATCACTAAGGAAGTGGTACTCGGTAAAATAATGGGACTCAAGGTGGATAAATCACCTGGACCTGATGGCTTACATCCTAGGGTCTTGAGGGAAGTGGCGGTAGGGATTGTGGATGCATTGGTAATAATTTTCCAAAACTCCCTGGACCCAGCAAAGGTCCCGGCAGACTGGAAAACTGCTAATGTAACGCCCTTATTTAAAAAGGGCAGTAGACAGAAGCCTGGAAACTATAGACCGGTTAGCCTAACATCTGTGGTAGGTAAAATATTGGAGTCCATTATTAAGGAGACAGTAACAGGACATTTGGATAATCATAATTTAATAGGACAAAGTCAGCATGGTTTTATGAAGGGGAAGTCATGTTTGACAAATTTGTTGGAGTTCTTTGAGGAAGTAACATATAGGGTGGATAAAGGGGAACCAGTGGACGTAGTGTATTTAGACTTCCAAAAGGCATTTGACAAGGTGCCACACAAAATATTATTGCTTAAGATAAAAAATCACAGGATTGGGGGTAATATTCTGGCATGGATAGAGGATTGGCTATCTAACAGAAGGCAGAGAGTTGGGATAAATGGTTCATTCTCGGACTGGCAATCAGTAACTAGTGGTGTTCCACAGGGGTCAGTGCTGGGTCCCCAACTCTTTACAATCTATATTAACGATTTGGAGGAGGGGACCGAGTGTAACATATCAAAGTTTGCAGATGATACTAAGATGGGAGGGAAAGTAGTGAGTGAGGAGGACATAAAAAACCTGCAAGGGGACATAGACAGGCTAAGTAAGTGGGCAGAGATTTGGCAGATGGAATACAATACTGGAAAGTGTGAGGTTATGCACTTTGGCAGGAAAAATCGTAGAGCAAGTTATTATCTTAATGGCAAGAAACTGGAAAGTACTGAAGTACAAAGGGATCTGGGGGTCCTGGTGCACGAAACTCAAAAGGTTAGTATGCAGGTGCAGCAAGTGATTAAGAAGGCCAATGGAATGTTGGCTTTCATTGCTAGGGGGATAGAATATAAAAATAGGGAGGTATTGCTTCAGTTGTACAAGGTATTGGTGAGACCGCACCTGGAATACTGCATACAGTTTTGGTGTCCATACTTAAGAAAAGACATACTTGCTCTCGAGTCAGTACAAAGAAGGTTCACTCGGTTAATCCCGGGGATGAGGGGATGGACATATGAGGAGAGGTTGAGTAGATTGGGACTCTACTCATTGGAGTTCAGAAGAATGAGAGGCGATCTTATTGAAACATATAAGATTGTGAAGGGGTTGGATCGGGTGGATGCGGGGAAAATGTTCCCGATGATGGGTGAAACTAGAACTAGGGGGCATAGTCTTAGAATAAGGGGCTGCTCTTTCAAAACTGAGATGAGGAGGAACTACTTCACTCAGAGGGTGGTAGATCCATGGAATATGCTGCCCCAAAAAGCTGTAGAAGCTACATCATTACATAAATTTAAAACAGAAATAGACAGTTTCCTAGAAGTAAAGGGAATTAAGGGTTACAGGGAGCGGGCAGGAATTTGGACATGAGTCTAGGTTCGGATCGGTCATGGCCCTGTGGGTAGCGGAGCGGGCCCAGGGGCCGTGTAGCCTGATCCTGCTCCTATTTCGTGTGTCTAATTCTGTTAGATTCAGGAGATGGTTCTGTGATAGTAGATTGGCGGTTAGGATCAGATCAGCCATGATCTTATTGAATGGCGGAGCAGGCTCGAGGGGCCGATTGGCCTACTCCTGCTCCTAGTAATATGTTCTTATGTTCTTATTTCTATAGCGCCTTTCACAACCACCAGACATCCCAAAGCGCTTTACAGCCAATGAAGTACTATTGGAGCATGGTCACTGTGGTCATGTAGGAAACGCAGCAGCCAATTTGCACAAACAGCAATGTGATAATGACCAGATAATCTGTTTTTAGTGATGTTGATTGAGGGATACATGTTGGCCAGGACACCGGCGAAAACTCCCCTGCTCTTAAGAACATATGAAATAAGAGCAGGAGTAGGCCATGCAGCCCCTCAAGCCTGCTCCGCCATTCAATAAGATCATGGCTGATCATCGACCTCAACTCCACTTTCCCACCTGATCTCCATATCCCTCGATTCCCCATGAGTCCAAAAAATCTATCTCAGCCTTGAATATACTCAAAGACTCAGCATTCACAGCTCTCTGGGGCAGAGATTTCCAAAGATTCACAACCCTCTGAGTGAAGAAATTCCTCCTCATCTCGGTCTTAAATGGCCGACCCCTTATCCTGAGACTATGCCCCCTAGTTCTAGACACTCCAGCCAGGGGAAACGATCTCTCAGCATCTACCCTGTCAATCCCCTTCAGAATCTTGTATGTTTCACTGAGATCACCTCTCATTCTTCTAAACTCCAGAGAGTATAGGCCCATTCTACACAATCTCTCATCATAGGACAGCCCTCTCATCCCAGGAATCAATCCAGTGAACCCTTGTTGCACCGCTTCCAAGGCAAATATGTCCTTCCTCGGATAAGGAGACCAAAACTGTGCACAGTACTCCAGGTGTGGTCTCACCAAGGCCCTGTACAATTGTAGCAAGACTTCCTTACTCTTATACTCCAACCCCCTTGCAATAAAGGCCAACATGCCATTTGCCTTCCTTTTTGCTTGCTGTACCTGCATGCTAGCTTTCTGTGTTGCTTCCACGAGGACACCCAAATCTCTCTCAACACCATCATTTGAAAGTTTCTCACCATTTAAAAAATATTCTGTTTTTCTATTCTTCCTACCAAAGCGAATAACCTCACATTTCCCTACATTATACTCCATCTGCCACCTTACTGCCCACTCACTTAGTCTATCTACATCCCTTTGCAGACTCTGTGTTCTCCTCACAGCTTACTGTCCCACCTAGCTTTGTATCATCAGCAAACTTGGATACATTACACTCGGTCCTTTCATCTAGGTCATTAATATAGAGTGTAAATAGCTGAGGCCCCAACACTGATCCTTGCGGAACTCCACTAGTTATAGCCTGCCAACCTGAAAAAGATCTGTTTATCCCTAATCTCTGTTTTCTGTCCATTAACCAATCCTCTATCCATGCTACTATATTATCCCCAACCCCATGAGCCCTAATCTTATGTAATAACCTTTTATGTGGCACCTTATCGAATGCCTTTTGGAAATCCAAATATACTACATCCACTGGTTCCCCTTTATCTACCCTGCTAGTTACATCTTCAAAAAACTAATAAATTTGTCAAACACGATTTCCCTTTCATAAATCCATGTCGACTCTGCCTAATCATGTTATGATTTTCTAAGTGCCCTGATACCACTTCCTTAACAATGGATTCCAACATTTTCCCCGACGACTGATGTCAGGCTGGCCTGTAGTTCCCTGTTTTTTCTCTCCCTCCTTTCTTGAATAGCAGCGTTACATTTGCAACCTTCCAATCCAGTGGGACCATTCTAGAATCTAGGGAATTTTGGAAGATCAAAACCAATGCATCCACTATCTCTTCAGCCACTTCTTTTAGAACCCTAGGATGTAGGCCGTCAAGTCCAGGGGATTTGTCAGCTTTTAATCCCATTAGTTTCTCTAATACTTTTTCTCTACTTATATTAATTATGTTAAGTTCCTCACCCTCATTAGACCCTTGGTTCCCATCATTTTTTATATGCTTTTTGTGTCTTCTACTGTGAAGACAGATACAAAAAATTTGTTTAATGTTTCTGCCATTTCCTTATTCCACATAATAATTTCTCCTGACTCAGCCTCTAAGGGACCAATGTTTACTTTTGCTACTCTCTTCCTTTTAACATACTTGTAGAAGCTCTTACAATCTGCTTTTATATATCTTGCTAGTTTTCTCTTATAATCTATTTTTTCCTTTTTTATCAGTTTTTTGGTCAACCTTTGCTGGTTTCTGAAACTCTCCCAATCCTCAGGCTTACTATTATTCTTTGCAACATTATAAGCTTCTTCTTGCAATCTAATGCTATCCTTAATTTCTTTAGTTAGCCACGTTGGATCACTTTTCCTGTGGCGTTTTTGTTTCTCAATGGAATGTATTTTTGTTGAGAATTATGAAATATTTCTTTAAATGCTAGCCACTGCTTATCTACCGCCATACCTTTTAATCTATTTTTCCAATCTACCTTAGCCAACTCGCCCCTCATACCTATGTAATTGGCTTTATTTAAGTTTAAGACTCTAGTTCTGGACTTAGGCAAGTCACTCTCAAAATTAACGTGAAATTCATCTGAAATTCTATCATTATTATGATCACTCTGTCATGGGATCTTTTACGTCCATCTGAGGGAGCAGACAAGGCCTCGGTTTAATGTCTCATCCAAAAGACAGCACCTCCGACAGTGCAGCACTCCCTCAGCACTGCACTGGAGTGTCAGCCTCGATTTTTGTGCTCAAGTCTCTGGAGTGGGACTTGAACCCACAACCTTCTGACTCAGAGGCAAGAGTGCTACCAACTGAGCCACAACTGACACAAAAGTGTTCAAAGAAAATTATAAAAAGCATACAATTTTTTTAATGCCTGTATGATTTTTCTCCTGGGTTGCTCGCAGCAGTGTCCAAGAGATTAATTTTTAATTTCTGGCGACCTCAAGACAATCCTGGATGGGTTGCTAAGCCTGGCATCTGCAGTATTTAACGATTTTCTGTAAGGTAAGCACAAGTTAGAACCAGACCCAGTGACAAAAAATTAAAGTTCTCAGGGCAGCGAGAAACAGACAGGTAACCGCTGGAGTTGACAATGGGCAAAAATTCCATCCATCCCATCCCTCCTCCATTCATAAATATCCACCCAAGTCAGTCAAAAACGAAACAGAAGATGAAAAATGATTGACTTTTGTGCCGTGTGAGCTTGTGTGGATAGTCGCTACCAGAGAAGCCATAATGATTGAACAGCGAGGACATAAAAACATTTAGACTATAGAGAGAATGGTACCAGGGATTGAGGGGCTTCAGTTACGTGGAGATACTACAGAAGCTGGGGTTATTCTCCTTAGGGCAGAGGTTAAAGGGACATTTAATAGAGGTGTTCAAAACCTGAGGCTGATCCAGACTGTACACAACCTCTGCATCCTATTTGACCCCAAGCTGAGCTTCCTACCCCATTTCCACTCCTTCACCAAGACCGCCTACTTCCACCTCCGTAACATCGCCCGAGCCTCAGCTCATCTGTTGCTGAAACCATCATCCATGCCTTTGTTACCTTTAGCTCATCCAAATTCCTTGTGCTGGTATCCCAACTCACACCAAGTCCCGTTCACCCATCACCCCTATGCTCGCTGATCTACATTGGCTCCTAGTCTGGCAATGCCTCGATTTAAAAATTCTCATCATTGTTTTCAAATTCCTCCATAGGCCTCACCCCTCCCTATCTCTGTAAGCTCCTCCAACCCTCCAAAGTCTCTGCACTCTTCCAATTCTGGCCTCTTGCAGATCCCTGATTTTCTTTGCTCCACCATTGGCGGCCATGCTTTCAGCTGCCAAGGACCTAAGCTCTGGAATTTCCTCCCAAACCTCTACACCTCTCCTCCTTGAAGACACTCCTTAAAACCTACCCCTTTGACCAAGCTTTTAGTCACCTGTCCTAATATCTCCCTAATAAAAACAGAAAATGCTGGAACTACTCAGCAGGTCAGCCATCATCTAATATCTACTTATGTGGTTTGGTGTAAAATTTTGTTTGATAATCGCTCCTGTGAAGCGCTTTGGGACATTTTACTATGTTAAAGGTGCTGTATAAATACAAATTGTTGTCATTGATAGAGTAGATAAGGAGAAACTCTTTGCAGTGGCAGAAGGGTCGCTAACCAGAGGACACAGATTTAAAATAATTGGCAAAAGAAATGAGAAAGATGAAGATTTTTACGAAGCAACATCTGGAATGCACAGCTGGGAGCCTGGCCCTAGGTCTGAAGCAGGGTTTAGGAGGTGTGAACCTAGGCCCGGGGCAGGGTAGCCTGGGCCTAGGGCTGGGGCAGGATATTGGAGGCCATGGCCTAGGGGCGGGGCAGGGCAGGATACTGGAGGCCAGGGCCTAGGGGCGGGGCAGGGTACTGGAGGCCAGGGCCTAGGGGCGGGGCAGGGTACTGGAGGCCAGGGCCTAGGGGCGGGGCAGGGTACTGGAGGCTAGGGGCGGGGCAGGGTACGGGATGCCTTGGCTTAGGGCCGGGGCAGGGTGTGGGAGGCCTGGGCCTAGGGCCGGGGCAGAGTACGGGAGGCCTGGGCCTAGGGCCGGGGCAGAGTACGGGAGGCCTGGGCCTAGGGCCGGGGCGGGGTACAGGAGGCCTGGGCCCAGGGCAGGGGACGGGAAGCCTAGGGCCAGGTACAGGAGGCCTGGGCAGGGTATGGGAGGCCTGGGCCTAGGGTCGGGGAAGTATATGGGAGGCCTAGGGCCGGCTACGAGAGGCCTGGGCCTAGGGCAGGAAACAGAAGGCCTGGGTCTAGGGCTAGGGCAGGGAATGGGAGGCCTGGGCCTAGGGCAGGGTACAGGAGGCCTGGACCTAGGGCTAGGGCACCTTATAGGAGGTCTAGGCCTGGGGCAGGATATTGGAAGTCTAGGGCTGGGGCAGGATATAGGTGGCCTGGGCCTAAGGCTAGGGCAGGGTACAGGAGGCCTGGGTCTAGGGCTGAGACAGGGTGCAGGAGGCCTGGGCGTCGGGCTGAGGCAGGGTGTATGAGGCCTGGGCCTAGGGCAGGCTGTCGGAGACCTGGGCCTAGGGCCGGGGCAGGGTACAGGAGGCTTGGACTAGTGCTGGGCCATGGTATAGGAGGCCTGGGCCTAGGGCAGGGTATTGGAGGTCTAGGGCTGGGGCAGGATATAGGAGGCCTCAGGCTGGGACAGCATATAGGGAGCCTGGGACTAGGGCAGGATTTAGGAGGCCTGGGCCTAAGCCTGGGGTAGGGTATAGAGGGCTGGGCCCAGGACAGGGTATAGGAGGCCTGGCTTGTGGCAGGGGCAGGGTATAGGAGGCCTAGGGCTTTTTTTTTAATTGGTTCCTGGGATATGGGCATCGCTGGCAAGGCCAGCATTTATTGCCCACCCCTAATTGCCCTAGAAAAGGAGGTGGTGAGCCGGCTTCTTGAACGCTGCAGTCCTTGTGGTGGAGGTACTCCCACAGTGTTGTTAGGGAGGGAGTTCCAGAATTTTGACCCAGCGACGACGAAAGATTGGCGATATATTTCCAAGTCAGGATGGTGTGTGACTTGGAGGGGAATTTGGAGGTGATGGTGTTCCCCTGTGCCTGTCTGCCTTTGTCCTTCTAGGTGGAAGAGGTCACGGGTTTGGGAGGTGCTGTCGAAGAAGACTTGTTGAGTTGCTGCAGTGCATCTTGTAGATGGTACACACTGCAGACACAGTGTATCGGTGGTGGAATTATATAATAGAATCATAGAAATTTACAGCACAGGAGGAGGCCATTCGGCCCATCTTGTCCGTGCTGGCCGACAAAGAGCTATCCACCCTAATCCCACTTTCCAGCACTTGGTCCGTAGCCTTGTAGGTTATGGCACTTCAAGTGCATATCCAAGTACTTTCTAAATGTGATGAGAGTCTCTACCTCTACCACCCTTTCAGACAGTGAGTTCCAGACCACCACCATCCTCTGGGTGAAAGAATTTCTCCTCAAAACCCCTCTAAACTTCCGACCATTTACATTAAATCTATGACCCCTGGTTATTGACCCTTCTGCTAAGGGAAATAGGTCTTTCCTATTCCCTCTATCTAGGCCCCTCATAATTTTATACACCTCAATTAGGTCTTCCCTCAGCCTCCTCTGTTCCAAAGAAAACAACCCCAGCCTATCCAATCTTTCCTCATAACTAAAATTCTCCAGCGCAGGCAACATCCTCGTAAATCTCCTCTGCACTCCCTCTAGTGCAATCACATCCTTCCTGTAATGTGGAGACCAGAACTGCACGCAGTATTCTAGCTGCAGCCTAACTAGTGTTTTATACAGTTCAAGCATAACCTCCTTACTCTTATATTCTATGCCTCGGTTAATAAAGGCAAATATCCCATATGCCTTCTTAACCATCTTATCTACCTGTCTTGCTACCTTCAGGGATCTGTGGACATGCACTCCAAGGTCCTTCTGATCTTCTGCATTTCTCAGTGTCCTACCATTTATCGTGTATTCCCTCGTCTTGTTAGCCCTCCCCAAATGCATTACCTCACACTTCTCCAGACTGAATTCCATTTGCCACTGTTCTGCCCACCTGACCAGTCCATTGATATCTTCCTGCAGTCTGCAGCTTTCTTCTTCATTATCAACCACACGGCCAATTTTTGTATCATCTGCAAACTTCTTAATCATACTTCCTACATTCAAGTCCAAATCATTGATATATACCACAAAAAGCAAAGGGCCTAGTACTGAGCCCTGCGGAACCCCACTGGAAACAGTCTTCCAGTCACAAAAATACCCTTCGACCATTACCCTTTGTTTCCTGCCTCTGAGCTAATTTTGGATCCAACTTGTCACTTTGCCTTGGATCCCATGGGCTTTTACTTTTGTGACCAGTCTGCCAAGCAGGACCTGATCAAAAGCCTTGCTAAAATCCATATAGACTACATCAAACGCATTACCCTCATCAACCCTCCTTGTTAACTCCTCAAAAAATTCAATCAAGTTTGTCAGACACAACCTTCCCTTAACAAATCCATTCTGACTGTCCCTGATTAATCCGTGTCTTTCTAAATGAAGATTTATCCTGTCCCTCAGAATTTTTTCCAATAATTTTTCCACCACCGAGGTTAGGCTGACTGGCCTGTAATTACTCGGTCTATCCCTTTCTCCCTTATTAAACAACAGTACTGTGGAGGAGCCACAAGAAACTCAGTGTACGTTAGTATAATCCCCTTAATTGTATTATAGTGCAGCCGGGGACTGCACCTTTGATGCGCTATCAATTACTCATAAAAGACTGAGAGTTAAGAGAGTAACTAAAGGCTTTTATTAGCAAAGAACAGAGCATGCCTCTCGTGGTTGACTGGGTTCCAAGAAGGCAGGGGGCTGCAGGTCAATCACCTTTATACCTGGGCCTGTGTGGGTGGAGCCAGCCGAGACATGTTGAGGCATGCATAGGTACAACAGTGTGTAACAACAACAACAACAACAATAGTGGTTTACCACATTCACCCCTTGTTTAAAATTGAGTCCGGCGGGGTGAAGTGTACTAAAGGTTCGTGTAAGTAAGTCTATCAGGTGGCCTTGTATGCCGTCCTGATCGTCGTGGTGGCGGCGGTGATGGTGCAGCATCCAACGTTGAGTCTGGCGTCTCATTGAGTGGTTGGGTGGTCAATGACGGGTCCTGGGGCTGCGGCATGCCGTCTAGCGGGGTTGGGTTGTGGGTAGTGGTGGATGGCAATGGTAGTGTTTCAGGGGCACCCAAAGGTGCGAGATCTCGTGTGGGGGCTGTGTCCTCCCGCCCGTCCGGGTACGCTACGTAAGCGTACTGGGGGTAGGCGTGGGTAGTGGTGGATGGCGAGGGGGGTGTTTCGGGAGCACCCGAAGGTGCGAGGTCTCGTATGGAGACTGTGTCCTCCCGCCCGTCCGGGTACACCACGTAAGCATACTGAGGGTTGGCATGGAGGAGGCTCACCCTCTCGACCAGGGGGTCCGTCTTATGGGACCTCACGTGCTTCCGCAGTAGGACGGGTCCTGGAGAAGTCAGCCATGTCGGTAACGAGATCCCCGATGTGGACTTCCTGGGGAAGGAGAACATTCTCTCGTGAGGGGTAGCATTGGTGGCTGTACAGAGCAGTGACCGAATGGAGTGGAGCGCCGCAGGGAGGACTTCCTGCCAGCGAGAGGTCGGAAGGCCCTTAGATTTCAAGTTTAAAAGGACTGCCTTCCAGACCGTCGCATTCTCCCTTTCCACCTGGCCATTCCCCCGGGGGTTGTAGCTGGTGGTCCTGCTTGTAGCGATACCTCTCGAGAGCAGGTACTGCCGGAGTTCGTCGCTCATAAAGGATGAGCCCCTGTCGCTATGAATATAGCTAGGGAAACCGAACAAGGCGAAGAGGTCATTCAGACATTTAATGACCGTGGTACTGGTCATGTCTGAGCAAGGGGTGGCAAACGGGAAACGGGAGTACTCATCAATTATGTTGAGGAAGTACACATTGCGGTCGGAGGAGGGGAGGGGCCCTTTAAAATCGACGCTCAGCCGTTCAAAGGGGCGCGTGGCTTTCATCAGGCTTGCTCTGTCTGGCCTATAAAAATGCGGTTTGCACTCGGCACAGATTTGGCAGTTCCTGGTCTTGGTCCTGACCTCCTCGATGGAGTAGGGCAGGTTACGGGATTTGATGAAGTGAAAAAACCTGGTGACCCCTGGGTGGCAGAGGTCATTGTGGAGGGTCTTCAGTCTATCGACCTGCGCGTTGGCGCATGTACCACGTGATAGGGCATCTGGGGGCTCATTGAGTTTCCCGGGCCGGTACAAGATATCGTAATTGTAGGTGGAGAGTTCGATTCTCCACCTCAAGATCTTGTCGTTCTTGATTTTGCCCCTCTGCTTATTATTAAACATAAAAGCTACTGAACGCTGGTCAGTGAGCAGGGTAAATCGTTTTCCGGCCAGGTAATGCCTCCAATGTCGCACAGCTTCCACAATGGCCTGGGCCTCCTTTTCGACAGAGGAGTGTCGAATCTCGGGGCCCTGGAGGGTCCTTGAGAAAAAGGCCACGGGTCTCCCCGCCTGGTTAAGGGTTGCAGCTAGGGCAAAGTCGGATGCGTCGCTCTCCACTTGGAAAGGGATGGACTCATCCACTGCGTGCATTGTGGCCTTCGCAATATCTCCTTTTATGAGAGTGAAGGCTGCACAGGCCTCTGCTGTCAGGGGGAAGGAGGTGGACTTGATGAGGGGTCTGGCTTTGTCCGCATAGTTGGGCACCCACTGAGCATAGTACGAGAAAAACCCTAGGCATCTCTTCAGTGTTTTTTGGCAGTGGGGGAGGGGGAGCTCCATAAGGGGGCGCATCCTGTCGGGGTCGGGGCCGATGACTCCGTTCTCCACTACACAGCCAAGAATGGCAAGGCGCTTGGTACGAAACATACATTTGTCCTTGTTGTATGTTAGGTTCAGCCGCTGGGCCGTACGGAGGAATTTTTCTAGATTAACATCATGGTCCTGCTGGTCGCGGCCGCAGATGGTGACGTTGTCTAGATAGGGGAAAGTGGCCTGGAGCGCGTTCTGGTCGACCATCCGGTCCATCTCCCGTTGGAAGACTGAAACCCCGTTGGTGACGCCGAAGGGAACTCTGAGGAAGTGGTAGAGACGACCGTCAGCTTCAAAAGCTGTGTACTGGCGGTCCTCAGCCCTGATGGGGAGCTGGTGGTATGCCGACTTCAGATCAATCGTCGAGAACACCCGGTATTGTGCTATCTGATTGACCATGTCAGATATGCGGGGGAGTGGGTATGCATCTAGCTGGGTGTAGCGATTGATCATCTGGCTGTAGTCAATAACTAGGCGCTGTTTTTCGCCAGTCTTCACTACCACCACTTGTGCTCGCCATGGGCTGGTGCTACTTTCAATAATCCCTTCCTTCAGGAGTCTTGCTACCTCGGATTTAATGAAGCTCCTATCCCCGGCACTGTAACGCCTGCTTTTGGTAGCGATGGGCTTACAGTCGCGGGTGAGGTTAGTGAACAAGGAGGGGGGGGGGACTTTAAGGGTGGAGAGGCTGCAAATGGTGCGCGGCGGGCGATTTAAAAGCTGCTGGCTGCAGACTGTGAGTGGGGGGAGGGGTCCGTCGTACGCTAATGTGACACTCTTAAGGTTGCACTGAAAATCCAACCCCAGTAGAACGGCAGCGCAAAGATGGGGCAGGACCAGGAGTTTAAAATTTTTGTATTCTGTGCCCCTTACTGAAAGGGTCACTACACAGTAGCCACCGACGTCCGCTGACTGGGCTTTGGAAGCCAAAGAGATCCGATGTCGCGTCGGCAGGACCGGGAGAGAGTAACTGCGCACCGTGTCGGGGTGGATAAAGCTTTCCGTGCTCCCGCTGTCAAAAAGGCAGGTAGTGGCGCGGCCGTTTACCTTAATGTCCATCATGGACCTGGACAGTTGATGAGGGAGAGATTGGTCCAGCGTCACGGAGGCCAGCGTATGGTCGAGCGAGTCGATGTGGTCGTCAGATGAGGCGGTGGTTGAGTCCGGGTCCCCCGTGGTTGAAGTTGGAGACGTCCGAGATGGCGGACAAAATGGCGGTGCCCATGGTCCCGATCCCCACGCGGCTGGGGGAGCCCAAGATGGCGGACAAGATGGCTGCCCCCACGGTTCGCACGCGGCGCTGCTGGCGTTAGCGGTTTTACCTTTGCAGGCGCTGACATAGTGTCCTTTCTTCCCGCAGCCGGAGCAGGTAGCGTTTCTCGCCGGGCAGCGTGCTCTGGGGTGTTTTGCCTGGCCACAAAAATAACATTTCTGTGCCTTGAACATCGCAGCAGCAGTTGAAGGTGGCGGTCCCATGACCCAAGGTTGTGGCGTCCACGTTGCGGAGCGGTTAGGGGAGAAAGCGTCCATATTCCTGTGGGCCGCGTCGAGCGAGAGCGCGAGGGACACTGCCTTTCTCAGGTCCATTTCTCCCTTTTCCAACAGTCTCTGCCGGGAGTAGTCGGACCTTAGACCCGCAACGAAAGCATCTCGGATCAGTCCCTCCGTGTGTGCTGCGGCTGATGCTTCTTTGCAATCGCAGTCTCGGCCGAGTATCCGTAGTGCCCGTAGGAAGGCCTCCACCGATTCCCCGGGCTGCTGTCTGCAGGATCTTAAGAGGTGCCGGGCATAGACCGTATTTACCGGGCGTGCGTATTGCCCTTTTAGCAGACCGATAGCCGCCGCGTAGGTCGTCGCGTCCTGGATTATTGTATAAACTTGGTGGCTCACCTTTGAGGCCAGGATTTCCAACTTGTTTTCATCCAGGGTCACAGTTGAGGCTTGCAGGTAGGCCTCGAAGCAACGCAGCCAATGCGCGAATTTGGTAGCCGAACCCGCTTCTTGCGGGTCTAGGTCCAGGCATGTTGGTCTGAGGGCTCGCAGCAGCTCCTGTTGCTCAGCATTTGGTGCAGCAGCCTGCTGTTCAGCGTTTGGTGCAGCAGCCTGCTGTTCAGCAAATGTCGACATTTTGTTTTTGCTAATAAAATTGATGCGCTATCAATTACTCATAAAAGACTGAGAGTTAAGAGAGTAACTAAAGGTTTTTATTAGCAAAGAACAGAGCATGCCTCTCGTGGTTGACTGGGTTCCAAGAAGGCAGGGGGCTGCAGGTCAATCACCTTTATACCTGGGCCTGTGTGGGTGGAGCCAGCCGAGACATGTTGAGGCATGCATAGGTACAACAGTGTGTAACAACAACAACAACAACAATAGTGGTTTACCACATTCACCCCTTGTTTAAAATTGAGTCCGGCGGGGTGAAGTGTACTAAAGGTTCGTGTAAGTAAGTCTATCAGGTGGCCTTGTATGCCGTCCTGATCGTCGTGGTGGCGGCGGTGATGGTGCAGCATCCAACGTTGAGTCTGGCGTCTCATTGAGTGGTTGGGTGGTCAATGACGGGTCCTGGGGCTGCGGCATGCCGTCTAGCGGGGTTGGGTTGTGGGTAGTGGTGGATGGCAATGGTAGTGTTTCAGGGGCACCCAAAGGTGCGAGATCTCGTGTGGGGGCTGTGTCCTCCCGCCCGTCCGGGTACGCTACGTAAGCGTACTGGGGGTAGGCGTGGGTAGTGGTGGATGGCGAGGGGGGTGTTTCGGGAGCACCCGAAGGTGCGAGGTCTCGTATGGAGACTGTGTCCTCCCGCCCGTCCGGGTACACCACGTAAGCATACTGAGGGTTGGCATGGAGGAGGCTCACCCTCTCGACCAGGGGGTCCGTCTTATGGGACCTCACGTGCTTCCGCAGTAGGACGGGTCCTGGAGAAGTCAGCCATGTCGGTAACGAGATCCCCGATGTGGACTTCCTGGGGAAGGAGAACATTCTCTCGTGAGGGGTAGCATTGGTGGCTGTACAGAGCAGTGACCGAATGGAGTGGAGCGCCGCAGGGAGGACTTCCTGCCAGCGAGAGGTCGGAAGGCCCTTAGATTTCAAGTTTAAAAGGACTGCCTTCCAGACCGTCGCATTCTCCCTTTCCACCTGGCCATTCCCCCGGGGGTTGTAGCTGGTGGTCCTGCTTGTAGCGATACCTCTCGAGAGCAGGTACTGCCGGAGTTCGTCGCTCATAAAGGATGAGCCCCTGTCGCTATGAATATAGCTAGGGAAACCGAACAAGGCGAAGAGGTCATTCAGACATTTAATGACCGTGGTACTGGTCATGTCTGAGCAAGGGGTGGCAAACGGGAAACGGGAGTACTCATCAATTATGTTGAGGAAGTACACATTGCGGTCGGAGGAGGGGAGGGGCCCTTTAAAATCGACGCTCAGCCGTTCAAAGGGGCGCGTGGCTTTCATCAGGCTTGCTCTGTCTGGCCTATAAAAATGCGGTTTGCACTCGGCACAGATTTGGCAGTTCCTGGTCTTGGTCCTGACCTCCTCGATGGAGTAGGGCAGGTTACGGGATTTGATGAAGTGAAAAAACCTGGTGACCCCTGGGTGGCAGAGGTCATTGTGGAGGGTCTTCAGTCTATCGACCTGCGCGTTGGCGCATGTACCACGTGATAGGGCATCTGGGGGCTCATTGAGTTTCCCGGGCCGGTACAAGATATCGTAATTGTAGGTGGAGAGTTCGATTCTCCACCTCAAGATCTTGTCGTTCTTGATTTTGCCCCTCTGCTTATTATTAAACATAAAAGCTACTGAACGCTGGTCAGTGAGCAGGGTAAATCGTTTTCCGGCCAGGTAATGCCTCCAATGTCGCACAGCTTCCACAATGGCCTGGGCCTCCTTTTCGACAGAGGAGTGTCGAATCTCGGGGCCCTGGAGGGTCCTTGAGAAAAAGGCCACGGGTCTCCCCGCCTGGTTAAGGGTTGCAGCTAGGGCAAAGTCGGATGCGTCGCTCTCCACTTGGAAAGGGATGGACTCATCCACTGCGTGCATTGTGGCCTTCGCAATATCTCCTTTTATGAGAGTGAAGGCTGCACAGGCCTCTGCTGTCAGGGGGAAGGAGGTGGACTTGATGAGGGGTCTGGCTTTGTCCGCATAGTTGGGCACCCACTGAGCATAGTACGAGAAAAACCCTAGGCATCTCTTCAGTGTTTTTTGGCAGTGGGGGAGGGGGAGCTCCATAAGGGGGCGCATCCTGTCGGGGTCGGGGCCGATGACTCCGTTCTCCACTACACAGCCAAGAATGGCAAGGCGCTTGGTACGAAACATACATTTGTCCTTGTTGTATGTTAGGTTCAGCCGCTGGGCCGTACGGAGGAATTTTTCTAGATTAACATCATGGTCCTGCTGGTCGCGGCCGCAGATGGTGACGTTGTCTAGATAGGGGAAAGTGGCCTGGAGCGCGTTCTGGTCGACCATCCGGTCCATCTCCCGTTGGAAGACTGAAACCCCGTTGGTGACGCCGAAGGGAACTCTGAGGAAGTGGTAGAGACGACCGTCAGCTTCAAAAGCTGTGTACTGGCGGTCCTCAGCCCTGATGGGGAGCTGGTGGTATGCCGACTTCAGATCAATCGTCGAGAACACCCGGTATTGTGCTATCTGATTGACCATGTCAGATATGCGGGGGAGTGGGTATGCATCTAGCTGGGTGTAGCGATTGATCATCTGGCTGTAGTCAATAACTAGGCGCTGTTTTTCGCCAGTCTTCACTACCACCACTTGTGCTCGCCATGGGCTGGTGCTACTTTCAATAATCCCTTCCTTCAGGAGTCTTGCTACCTCGGATTTAATGAAGCTCCTATCCCCGGCACTGTAACGCCTGCTTTTGGTAGCGATGGGCTTACAGTCGCGGGTGAGGTTAGTGAACAAGGAGGGGGGGGGGACTTTAAGGGTGGAGAGGCTGCAAATGGTGCGCGGCGGGCGATTTAAAAGCTGCTGGCTGCAGACTGTGAGTGGGGGGAGGGGTCCGTCGTACGCTAATGTGACACTCTTAAGGTTGCACTGAAAATCCAACCCCAGTAGAACGGCAGCGCAAAGATGGGGCAGGACCAGGAGTTTAAAATTTTTGTATTCTGTGCCCCTTACTGAAAGGGTCACTACACAGTAGCCACCGACGTCCGCTGACTGGGCTTTGGAAGCCAAAGAGATCCGATGTCGCGTCGGCAGGACCGGGAGAGAGTAACTGCGCACCGTGTCGGGGTGGATAAAGCTTTCCGTGCTCCCGCTGTCAAAAAGGCAGGTAGTGGCGCGGCCGTTTACCTTAATGTCCATCATGGACCTGGACAGTTGATGAGGGAGAGATTGGTCCAGCGTCACGGAGGCCAGCGTATGGTCGAGCGAGTCGATGTGGTCGTCAGATGAGGCGGTGGTTGAGTCCGGGTCCCCCGTGGTTGAAGTTGGAGACGTCCGAGATGGCGGACAAAATGGCGGTGCCCATGGTCCCGATCCCCACGCGGCTGGGGGAGCCCAAGATGGCGGACAAGATGGCTGCCCCCACGGTTCGCACGCGGCGCTGCTGGCGTTAGCGGTTTTACCTTTGCAGGCGCTGACATAGTGTCCTTTCTTCCCGCAGCCGGAGCAGGTAGCGTTTCTCGCCGGGCAGCGTGCTCTGGGGTGTTTTGCCTGGCCACAAAAATAACATTTCTGTGCCTTGAACATCGCAGCAGCAGTTGAAGGTGGCGGTCCCATGACCCAAGGTTGTGGCGTCCACGTTGCGGAGCGGTTAGGGGAGAAAGCGTCCATATTCCTGTGGGCCGCGTCGAGCGAGAGCGCGAGGGACACTGCCTTTCTCAGGTCCATTTCTCCCTTTTCCAACAGTCTCTGCCGGGAGTAGTCGGACCTTAGACCCGCAACGAAAGCATCTCGGATCAGTCCCTCCGTGTGTGCTGCGGCTGATGCTTCTTTGCAATCGCAGTCTCGGCCGAGTATCCGTAGTGCCCGTAGGAAGGCCTCCACCGATTCCCCGGGCTGCTGTCTGCAGGATCTTAAGAGGTGCCGGGCATAGACCGTATTTACCGGGCGTGCGTATTGCCCTTTTAGCAGACCGATAGCCGCCGCGTAGGTCGTCGCGTCCTGGATTATTGTATAAACTTGGTGGCTCACCTTTGAGGCCAGGATTTCCAACTTGTTTTCATCCAGGGTCACAGTTGAGGCTTGCAGGTAGGCCTCGAAGCAACGCAGCCAATGCGCGAATTTGGTAGCCGAACCCGCTTCTTGCGGGTCTAGGTCCAGGCATGTTGGTCTGAGGGCTCGCAGCAGCTCCTGTTGCTCAGCATTTGGTGCAGCAGCCTGCTGTTCAGCGTTTGGTGCAGCAGCCTGCTGTTCAGCAAATGTCGACATTTTGTTTTTGCTAATAAAATTGATGCGCTATCAATTACTCATAAAAGACTGAGAGTTAAGAGAGTAACTAAAGGTTTTTATTAGCAAAGAACAGAGCATGCCTCTCGTGGTTGACTGGGTTCCAAGAAGGCAGGGGGCTGCAGGTCAATCACCTTTATACCTGGGCCTGTGTGGGTGGAGCCAGCCGAGACATGTTGAGGCATGCATAGGTACAACAGTGTGTAACAACAACAACAACAACAACAACAGTGGTTTACCACAACCTTTAAACTGATTGTTACCTTTACAGTGTGTGTTTGCCTTTATCCTGCATGGTGATGTCATGACGCCGATCACGTGACCGCCAGTGGCGCGAAGAACGTGGGGACGTCATGACGTCAGCTTAGAGAACTTTCCAGCAGTCTTCAATTACCTGGCATCTTGAACAAACGTGTTTTGATTTCCACCTTGTAACATCCAGCAAACTTCATTGTTATTAAATTCCAGTCTTTTAATCCATCGAGTTGAGCTGAATTATTTAGTTAGGAACCTCCGTTCCTACATTGGTGACCCCGATCTCGTCGAACAAACTTCGAAGAGAATTCAACATGAGCACAAATGCCGTCGCCCTCAAATTGCCTCAGTTCTGGGAGCAGCAACCAGAAGCTTGGTTCCTACAGACGGAAGCACAGTTTCACCTGTGGGAGATCGTAGCGGATTCGACCCGTTATTTTTACGTGGTCTCCGCTCTCGACAGCGCCATGGCCTCGAGGGTCGTCAGCCTACTGAGCAGTCCACCAGACAAGGGCAAGTATGAGGCTCTCAAAGCTCGTTTACTGCAAATATTTGGCCTTAACAAATCAGAGCGCGCACGCAGGCTCATTGCCATGCCAGGCATCGGGGACTCAAAGCCTTCGGAATTAATGAGCCAAATGCTCACCCTACTTGGTTCGGAAGACCAATGTTTTTTATTCCGAGAACTTTTCCTCTGCCAGCTACCTGACGCGGTGCAGACAGCCTTGGCCAGCTCTGAGATCACCGACTGTGTTAAGCTCGCGGCAGAGGCAGACAAAATTTTTGCAGTCTCACAGCAGTGCTGTGCAGCCACGAGGCGCCCTTCTCCTGCGCATGCGAAGCCCAGCCCTCCTCCAGCAGGCTGGTGCACGTACCACACCTGTTTTGGCGCCAAAGCTCGATGCTGCAAGCCTCCCTGCAGTTTCTCCCCCCAAAAAAATCCTTCAGCAAGCCATTGCCCTTCGAAAAGGACGACAAGCCCTGAAAAGCGCGTTCAATTTACCAAGGCGGTCGGTTCAACGGGGAAATTACTTTATGTTACGGATTCCACAACGGGGAGGCGATTCCTCTGCGACACTGGGTCCCAGTGCAGCATTTTGCCAGCTTCCAGGCTGGATCTACAATCCGGCGGCTGCAGCCCTGCACTCGAAGCAGCCAATGGCGCGACGATTCGCACTTTTGGGAAACGGACGGTTACCGTTACTTTCGGCGGTCAGCAGTTCCTCTGGCAATTTATCACTGCCACAGTGTCACAGGCCATACTAGGAGCTGACTTCTTTTGTGCAAATGGTTTTCCAGTCGACGTCAAAAACTGCCGCTGTAGTGTATGTAACCTATACCACCTTAAGAGGATACCTTAAGGCGATGGACTACTATTTGATGGCTCCTGTACATTGTAGTACCGGTGGTGACCACACCGGTATATAAACCCTGCGGAGCAAAGTGTATCCCAGTTCAGCCCTGAGCCTCAATCACTAAAGACCTCAGTGCATTTCTGGCTGTGCAGCTGCCTCAATCAGCAGGAGGAGAAGGAGCAGCCAAACCAAGAGAGTGGAGAGTGGAAAGTGGTGGTCTCCTGACCAGGAAGTGGAGGAGAAAGATAGACCACCACCTCCACCTCCTCCAACATCATCACAGCAACTGGGGTGCCTGGAGAGATAGGACAGAGGAGGAGAAGGAGAAAGGAGGCCAGCATCAACACCAACCAGGGGAGAGGCCTTTCCTATCACTGCCTCCCCAAATTGGCCTCCACTTCAGGAGAGGGAGAGAGGGGAGAGAAACCAACATCAGCAGAAAACAACCAACTGTTTGGAAGGAGGGAAGAAACATCTTTCTGAACATCTACAGGTGGGTGTTATTTGAGGCACTCTCCCAAAGACTTTGTATTTTAGGTGGGGGGAGAAAAGAAGAAACAAGGCCAGATCATCAAGGGGTGTAGTGTGTGTGTGTGTGGCTCTTGCTAAAAGCTAGGCCACGCACACCACTAATAAGCACCCCTTTCTATTGCCTGGCCTGGGAGAACTGGAGCTGCCTAGGTGAAGTCTTTAATTTAATTCCATTAATTGCTTCGTTAAGACCTGCTGCAGGACTGAGCCTGGGCATCCCCAGCTTTCCCAGGTGAAGACATCTTCTCCCCCTGCCAGAAGACCACCACCACCAAAGACTTTTAAATCCCATCGGAGAGTGCACCCCTGCCAACACCCACCCACCATCCTGAGTGGCAACACTGCCCTTGCGGCCTCCCTCCTTCCCACCCCCCTCTCTCTCTCTGCCTATTTCTCTGAGGCACCTCATTTTCATCTCTTTTTATTAATTGCCTATTGAGCAGAGGGGAGAAGGCCCCTCTCCCAATTTCAATCAATAAGGGGAAGAGGTGTGCCTTCAATTTAAACAGCTCCCTCTGCTCAATAGAGGACCAAAAAAATACCTGAGGCCATTAAAACCTTCAGGCCTGTGACTTGGGGTGAGTGTAGCCCTTATAAAAGCACCCCAGAATGGCGACTTCATCTTCGCCGGTGGCGGGGCAAGCCAGGACTTATGCGGGAGTGGCAGCCACAGCCACAGCTGCTCCCGCTGCTTCTGCTGCCCCGTCACCATTCAGATTAATAACAAAAAAGCTTGGGGTGAAGAGCTACACTCACCCCACTATGACCATTGAGGCCTGCGTTAAAGCCATGGCTGGGGTTGTCGGCCCCTCAGCCATCGTCGCGGCCTCAAAAATGTATGGGAAGGCTGTGTTCTTCCTGGGGTCGGAGTGGGCGGTGTCCCTGGCCGTCGCCAAGGGGCTCACCGTGGGCGGGACCGTCCTGCCGGTGGATCCTCTCGAGGCCACCGCGCAGAGGATCGTCATTTCCAACGTCCCGCCCTATGTTCCTGGTGAGCTCCTCCTTCCCCATTTACGTCAACTTGGGGAGGTGAGGTCGGGGATCACACCCATCCCGCTCGGCTTCCAGGAGGCCAGCCTTCGCCACGTCTTCTCCTTCCGGCGCCAGCTGTTTATCCAGCTGGCGCGGGAGGAGGACACTGACGGGGCGTTCGTCGTCCTCCACGAGGGGACTGCCTATCGCGTCTTTTGGACGTCGGATGGTGTGCGGTGCCATGCCTGCAAGGAGGTGGGGCACATTAGGAAAAACTGCCCCACCTCCAAGGCCACCGGATCATCTCGTGCGGCCGAGGCTGGCGCCGCCACCGCTCCTCCCCCCGGATCTGCCCGCGCGTCGAGAACGTCTGATGCACGGTTGACGTCAGGGGCCGATGCCACCAAGGCCTCCGGCGGGGGGGAGGGAGCGTGTCCGGCTGGAAAGAAGGCGCGGGGAAAAAATAAACACCTTAGGGCAGCTCCCCCCGTGGATGGCCAGCCCTTGCCCCTTGGGATGGCCAGCCCTTGCCCCTTGAGCCCCTTACACCCGCGCTCCTCGCGGAGTTAATCGGGGCAGACGCGAGCGGGAGGGGCCTCGTGCCCAAGCCTGTGGCCGCAACCGCCGCAGCGGTAACGCCGATACCTGCGGCCGGGCTCGGGCCCGAGGAACCCGACAAACCTGCTCCGCCGGAGGGAGCTGAGGAGGAGGCCTTTGCAGACATGGAGGTCTCCCTCGCTCCCTCCGTGCTAAAAAGAAGGCGCGACCCCCTGGAAGAGGAGGAGGACCGGGAGGAGGAAGGTCCCTCCGAGCAGGGGGAGTCGTCGCCTGCCGCGGGTACTGCGCCCCCCCCCCCGCTGTCGTCATCACCAGCGATCGGCAGGGATCGCCTGTCCCTCGGGAGGCTGAGGCAGATGTGTCTGTCTGGCGCGTGCCTCCCGGGGATGGGGACGAGACCCTGCCCGTGGGGGGGGGGTCGCGGAACAACCCGCGGCGGAAAATGAAATTGGCATTCTATCGGTGCCGTTACCCCTCGCCGGGTCGGGCGAGCTCGGGGATAATGAGCTCAGCCAATGCGACCCGGACATCTCCCAGGGGCTGCTCGACCTGGTAGAGGTTTTTATTCAAAACACCCCATCCGCTGGGTCGGAGGTTGGTGGCGGGGAGGAGGATGGCCCCCTGGCTGCGTCTCTGGTGCCGGACGTACTGGAGGAGCTGGGAATTGTTCTCTCCCCGGTTTCTCCGGTCGTTCCGGCGTCTGGGGCGGAGGGGAGCTCTGAACCGCCGCCGTCTTCTGGCCCAGCACCCCTAGAGGAGCCCAGGGAGGAATCCTCTGCCGCCGATCCTGGGGGTGGGATCCGGGCGGAGGCGGGGCTGGCTGGTGCGGCCGAGCCGTTCGCTGCGCACTGCGTGGCGGACGGGTCGGCCGCTGCTGACGACCCCCTGGAGGAGGATGGGGACTCGGTGATGGGCACGGAGGACGATTCGGACTCCAGCGCCGACGAGGCGATGGATGACCTCATTCCCGTAAGGGAACTCCGGGATTTTATGGCCACGTGCCTGGGTCGGCACAATAAGGTCCGGCTGGCCCTCAACAGGTGGTCGGAGCTGGCGCTGCTCATCGTATCCGTCCGCGCCGCCGTTAAGATCATGGGCGCGGACGAGGGTGTGAACCCGCTCGAGCTGCGTCGGCTCAGAACGTTTCTCACTGGGCTGCTGAGGAAGTGGCGGCTGACCAGCGGCTGCGCTTCCTCCCCCCGTTAGGTGTAGGTAGAGGTTGCACTATGCTTCTGACATGAAGATAACCATAGCCAGCCTCAACATCAACGGCAGCAGGGAGGCGCGCCGCAGATTCAATAACTTCTCGGTCCTTCGGGACGGGAAGTATGCGGTGTGCTTCCTGCAACAAACCCCACACCGTTCCGGGAGATGAAGCCACGTGGCTCCTGGAGTGGCAAGGAGGGGTCAGCATGAGTCACCTCTCCAACAATTCCAGCGGGGTGGCTATCTTGCTGGCCCCGCATTTTCAGCCAGAGATCTTGGGGGTCAAGGAGCACGTGCCGGGCCGCTTGCTCCAGGTCACTGTTCGCCTAGGGGGCGTGCCGCTCCATCTAGTGAACGTGTACGCCCCTCAGGCCGGTGCGCAGCAAGTGCGCTTCTTTGAAGAAGTGTCCGCACTTCTGGGCTCCATCGACGTGGGCGAGTGCGTCATCCTCGGGGGGGATTTTAGCTGCACCCTCGAGGCGAGGGACCGTCCGGGTCCCCCGCGATGCCCGGCGGCGATGGAGAAGTTGAGGGACCTGGTCGGGTCCTTCGACTTGGTGGACGTCTGGCGAAATCTTCATCCCGACTCCAGCGCCTTCACTAGCGTGAGGTCTGGAGGAGGAGGGTCCAGAATCGACCGCCTCTACATTTCCCGGGCGTACGTCTCCTGTGTTCCGGCGGCTTCCATGCGGCCGGTGCCATGCACGGACCACCACCTGGTGTGGGCGGAGCTCGTTCCACTGCGCACGCGGGGGGTGTCCGCGTACTGGCACTGGAGGACGCGCGGTTCCGGGATTCGTTTCGTCGGTTCTGGGCCGACTGGAGAAGGAAGCAGGGGGGCTTCCCCTCCTTGAGGCTGTGGTGGGACGTGGGCAAGGCTCACGTCCGTCTCTTCTGTCAGGAGTACGCGAAGGGGTCGACCAAGAGGTGGGAGGCCCGGGTCCGGCGGTTGGAGAAGGAGGTGCTCGACCTGGAGTACCGTCTCGGTCAAGTCGTCGAGGACCCGGCCCTGCGGAAGGTGTACGAAGAGAAGAAGGGCGCGCTGAAGGACCTGCAGCTCGTTGGGTCCCGAGGCGTGTACGTGAGGTCGCGGATCCAGCTCCTGCGGGAACTGGACTGCGGCTCCCCCTTCTACTCGCTGGAAAAAAGACGGGGGGTCCGTAAGCAGCTCTTGGGGCTGCTGGCCGACGACGGATCTCTGGTCTCGGATCCGGAGGGAATCAGCGCGGAGACCCGCGCCTACTACGGGGCTCTGTTCTCTCCGGATCCGTCCAGCGAGGATGCGCGCAGAGTTTTGTGGGAGGACCTGCCGAAGGTCAGTCCGGAGGGCGCCGAAAAATTGGACGCTCCGCTAAGCCTGGCGGAGCTGACCGGCGCCCTCCGCCAGCTCTCTAGGGGAAAGTCCCCGGGGCTGGACGGGCTGACCGTGGAGTTCCACAGGACGTTCTGGGACGTCTTGGGGGGCGACTACGCGCGGGTCCTGGGGGAAAGTTTGGCGACCGGGGAGATGCCCCTCTCTTGGCGCAGGGCGGTCATTGTCCTGCTGCCTAAGAAGGGCGATCTCCACCTCCTTAAGAACTGGCGCCCGTTCTCCCTCCTCAGCACGGACTATAAAATCTTTGCCAGGGCCATGTCTGCTCGCCTTGGCATCGTGCTGGCCCACATGATCCACCCCGACCAGTCCTACACGGTCCCGGGCCGGACCATCCACGATAACATCCATCTGGTCCGGGACCTGGTCCACCACTCCCCAGAGGGCTGGTCTGTCGGTCGCCTTCCTCTCCCTGGACCAGGAGAAGGCGTTCGACAGGGTGGATCACGAGTATCTCTTCGGGACTCTGCGCGCATTCGGGTTCGGGACGCATTTCGTCGCCCGGATCCGACTTCTGTACGCCGCCGCAGAGTGTCTGATTAAAGTTAACGGGTCCTTGACGGCGCCCCTTTGCTTCGGGAGGGGGGTGCGTCAGGGATGCCCCATGTCCGGTCAGTTATACGCCATTTGCGTGGAGCCATTCCTGCGCCTCTTGCGGAAGAGGTTGACGGGACTGGCTCTGCAAGGGCCGGGCGTGGAGGTGGTCCTCTCGGCTTACGCCGATGACGTGCTCCTCACGGTCACGGATCCCGCTGACTTGCGGAGGATGTGGGAATGCCAGCAGATTTACTCGGACGCATCCTCCGCCAAGATCAACTGGGAGAAATGTTCCGGACTCCTGGTGGGTCAGTGGCGGGTGGACTCCCTGCCGGAGGAGTTCAGGCCTTTCGCCTGGAGCACCACGCACCTCCTCTATTTGGGAGTCTACCTTAGCCCTGCCGAGGACGCCTGGCCGGCGAACTGGCAAGAGCTGGAGGCCAAAGTCACCGCTCGCCTAGGACGCTGGACAGGACTGCTCCGAGTGTTGTCCTACAGGGGTCGAGCACTGGTCATAAACCAGCTGGTGGCCGCCATGTTGTGGTACCGGTTGGTCACTTTGATCCCTCCCCCTGCGTTTGTCGCCAAGATGCAGAAGAAGCTCATCGACGTCTTCTGGGACAAAAGGAAGCACTGGGTCTCTGCCGCAGTTCTGTGTCTCCCGCTTAGGGACGGCGGTCAGGCGCTGGTGTGCCTTCGCACCCAGGCTGCGACTTTCCATCTTCAGACGCTGCAGAGATACCTGTACGTCGAGAATCCTCTGAGATGGTGTGCGCTGGTGACGTTTTTCTTCCGCCAGCTGCATGGCCTCAATTACGACACGCAGCTCCTGTTTGTGAAACTGGGCGGCAGGCGTGCCGACCTGCGGGAGCTGCCTGTCTTCTACCAGGAACTACTATGGGTTTGGAACTACGTCGCTTCCAGGCGGAGCTCTCCCCCGTCAGGAGTGGCGGCTCTCCTTCGGGAGCTGCTGCTCAGGAATCCGCACCTCCACGAACACGGGTTCGGGCGGCTGGCGGAGGGCAGGGCTGTGCCTGGCGGGGTGACCAGAATCGGGGACCTGCTCGATGGCGGAGGCGCAGGCTGGATGGCGCCGGAAGAGCTGGCGTGACGCCTGTCCTGGGCCAACGTCCGGCTCACGGTCGAAGCCATCGAATCGGTGAAAGTGGCACTGGGCCCCGACTCCACTAGGTGTATCGAGGCGGCTCAAGCGCGTGGGGCGATCCCGTCCGAGCTTACCCCCGTCCGGACGGAATTCCTCATCGGCGCCCGGCTCCGAAACTCCCCTCGGGAGCCGGCGCCTCACAACTTGAGCCGTCTCGAGGAAATACCCTCCGTGCCTTTTCATTCCGCGTGGAGGGGTTTCCTGTACGGGCTGCTCCTGCACACTCTCCACTTTGCCATCTTCATCTACCGTCCGTACACGCCTTGGCGTGGCGTCTTGCCGACTGGCGGTGGCGGAGGTCCCCAATGGAGGGCTCTCTACGCGGGAGTCCTCCCTTGTTCCATCGGGGACTTGGCCTGGAGGGTGTTGCATGGAGCAGTCCCCTGCAATAAGGTTTTAAGTAGTTTCACGGACTCCCAGGCCGCCTGCATTTTTTGCGGCCTGGAGGAGTCCGTGTTTCACGTTTATATGGAGTGTGAGAGGTTGCAGCCCCTCTTTCACTACTTGAAGGGGCTGCTCCTCGATTTTTGGTTGCACTTCAGTCCCACGCTCTTGATCTACAATCACCCGGTGCGGAGGGGAGCGGACAGGCTGGAGGACCTCCTTGTGGGCCTGCTCCTGGGCCTGGCTAAAAGAGCAATCAATTGGTCCAGGCAGCGGGCAGTCGAGGGGGTCGTCCAGCCGGATTGCCTGCCTCTCTTCCGCGGCCATGTTCGCGCCCGGGTGGCCCTGGAGATGGAGCACGCGGTGTCCGCCGGTGCGCTTGAGTATTTTCGCGACCGGTGGGCGCCGCGGGGACTGGAGTGCATCATCAACTCGGAAAACCAAATTTTAATTTGATTTGTTAAGATTTAGTTGAACTTCTGTTTATTTACTGTCCAATTGGTTTTTTTTGGGTTCAAACAAAAAGAGGACCCTCAATCACTAAAGACCTGTTTACTTACTTCTGTAGTCTGTGTCCTGTTATTCAGTATAACTGCAATTGAAACCACAGACTCAACAGTGGCGACGAGTCTGATCTTACCTTGCGGCAGCTTTGCATCAAAGGAAGCTTCGTCCTCAGGAACGGGCGTCGAAAAAGGGCATCCGCCCTCAACATTCTGCATCGCACGGGAGGCCATCGGAAACCCGGGTTGGTTTGCTGGCCACGAAGTCAAGCATCAGTGAGCATCCCTTCTACGACAGCGGCGGGTAAGCCCGATCGAGCGGCACGGGGGGGAAGTCGGCCGAGTTGTCAGTGGGAGAAGGGGAGGGAAAACAACGAAAAGGGCGGAGAACACGGTGTCAGGGGCCGGACTGCAATCGGGCAGAGACGCGCAGCAGCCAGAAAAGCATTTATGGCCACAAGGACCGCGGGAGCGGCGGGGGAACAAGAGCAGCAATGCAGGGGAAAATAAAGGACCGCTGGGAGGCGTGGACGGCAACAGCGCGGGAATCGCCATTTTGAGTCGGCGGGGGAAGAAGACAAGCGCGGGAAAAGCCGCCAAGCGCGGGAAAAGCCGCCATCTTGGGAAAAAAAAAAAAATAATAATAATAATATCCAAAGGGGAAGGAGAAACTCAGCAAGGATGCCAAAAACGGGTAACATCACTGCTTTTGATAACGATGTGGAAGATTGGGCCACTTATGTGGAACGCATCGAAGTTTACTGTACAACGAATGAGGTACCGGATGATAAGAAAGCACTAACCCTATTAAACTCGATGGGTGCGAAGACGTACGGGTTATTAAGGAACCTTGTAACACCAGACAAACCGGTAGGGAAGAGTTTCGCGGATATTGTTACTATCCTGCAGGAGCATTTAAACCCCACGCCGCTGCTGATAGTGGAACGATTTAAATTCTACAAAAGAATTCAACTTAAAGAAGAAAGCAACGCTGAATTCCTAACAGAACTGCGCAAGTTATCAAAGTACTGCCAGTTCGGAACAGGACTAGCAGACGCACTGAGAGATAAGTTTGTGTGTGGGCTCCTAAGGGAAGGAACCCAGAAGCGACTGCTAGAGGAAAAGGACCTTACGCTGGACAAAGCTTTCAGCATTGCAGCATCCCACGAGGCAGCAGCACGGGGCGCTGCAGAGATACAGCAAAGGCCATTGGAATTCAGCACCAATGAAATGGCATTGGGCACAGTAAAGTGCTATCGTTGTGGAAGGACAACGCATGACCAGAACCAGTGCTGGTTCAAAGATAAAGAATGCAGGCAATGTGGCAAACTTGGTCACATAGCGAGAGTATGCCGGTCCGGAAAGAAGACCAGCGGCAAAAAGTCACCGCAGGAGAAGTACAAAAAAGTACACAAGGTGACAGAGAACAGTTCGGATGAACAGAAGACAGATTCAGACTCCAGCAGTAAGCAACTGGGTTGTCTGAAAATACATAATGTGGGTAACACAGCAGACCACCAAACTATCTGGGTCATGCTTCGGATTGCAGGGGTCCAAGTGAAGATGGAATTGGACACTGGGTCGGCATTAACGGTCATGAATAAGCATGATTACAAAAGGTTATTCTCGCACATTCCCCTGAGGGATACGGAGATTGTATTGAAAACATACACGGGGCAAATAGTATACCCCAAAGGAAAGATAAAAGTAAACGTGGTCTACAATGGTAAAGAAAGTCAGAAAATGGACTTGTATGTGTTACCTGATGGAGGTCCGCCACTACTGGGACGGGAATGGATCCGGAGAATAAATGTGGACTGGCATTCCATACAAGCACTGACTGTAGATGCCTGTAAGGAGGACGACGTCAAACCTAAACGACTGTCGAAAATCTTAGACGATGCTAAGGAGGTGTTCCAACAGGGACTTGGAACACTGAAAGGAATTACGGCAACCATCAAGGTTGAAGAACATGCAAACCCAAAATTTTTCAAAGCCAGACCGGTGCCTTATGCGATACGACCTGCTGTGGAAGCAGAGCTGGAAGGGCTAGAACGTTCAGGGGTACTGTCCAAGGTGGACTGGAGCGAATGGGCTACACCCATTGTTCCTGTCATGAAGCGTTCGTTGAGCAACAAGCCGGGGGAACCTGGGAAGGTTCGCATCTGTGGCGATTTCAAGATCACTGTTAATCCGGTTCTTCACACGGTGCAATATCCGCTTCCGCGGATTGAAGATATCTTCGCTTCGCTGTCTGGCGGGAAACACTTCACTAAGATAGACCTGGCGCAGGCGTACCTACAGATGGAAGTTGATGAAGCGTCACGTCAGTATCTCACGATCAACACGCATAAGGGCTTATATCGGTACAATAGACTGGTTTTTGGAGTGGCATCGGCTCCAGCGATTTGGCAAAGGGCCATGGAGCAGGTATTGCAGGGAATTCCAGGCACACAATGCTACCTGGATGACACCCTGATTACAGGAGATAACGATAAGGATCACCTCGCGAATTTGGAGCAGGTGCTCATCAGATTGAAAGAATATGGGCTCAGAGTTAATCGCCAGAAATGCGAGTTCTTTCAAAAGCGAATCTCGTACTGCGGCCACGTCATTGACCGGGAGGGGCTCCATAAGTCACCTGACAAGATCGAAGCTGTTGTAAAAGCACCTGCACCGGAAAATGTATCCCAGTTGAGGTCGTTCCTCGGGTTGGTTAACTATTACCACAAGTTTCTTCCAAATTTATCCACGGTGTTACACCCGCTAAACACTCTTTTGCAAATGGGAATACCATGGAAGTGGAGCGATGATTGTAAGCGGGCTTTCCAAAAGAGCAAGGCACTGATCACCTCTAAGGAAGTGTTGGCTCACTTTAACCCAACGCTGCCTATTCGCTTAGCTTGTGATGCTTCTCCATATGGTATCGGGGCAGTGCTCTCACATAAGTTTCCAGATGGCTCGGAAAGGCCAGTCGCTTTCACATCCAGATCATTGACCTCCGCTGAGCGCAACTATGCTCAGATAGATAGGGAGGCTCTCAGCCTCGTGTGGGGAGTTAAGAAATTTAACCATTATCTGCAAGGCCAAAAGTTTACGCTGCTGACAGATCACCAGCCGTTGGTTTCCATTTTCAACCCTAAGAAGGGTGTTCCGGTAATGACGGCGCAGAGGCTTCAGAGATGGTCCCTTTTCCTAGGGGCACATCAATATGATATTGAATTCAAAGGTACAAAGCAACATGGTAATGCTGATGGGCTGTCGCGCTTGCCACTACCTACAGCGGAAGAGGCACCGGCAGTTGACCCTGTCGAGATATTTCACTCGACCATCATCGAATGCTTACCAGTCACCAATGCGGGTATTGAGAGAGAGACCCGAAATGACCCGACACTGTCGCGGGTCTATGACTTGACAGTGAAGGGATGGCCAGCACATGGCGAACCATTGTTACCAGCATTCTCAGCCAGACGAGAACAGCTGTCCGTATGTCAAGGAACATTGATGTATGGAACAAGGGTGATTATTCCTCCAAAATTAAGAGAGTTCTGAAAGAATTGCACAAAGGTCATCTGGGGGGAGTCAAGATGAAAAGCCTTGCTAGGGCTTATGTGTGGTGGCCAGGTATCAACAAACAAATAGAGGATCTGATTAAAAGCTGCTCAGGGTGCCAAAAAGTTCAAAACGCACCTCCAATTGCACCGCTGCATCCGTGGGAATGGCCTTCAGCCCCATGGCAACGTGTGCATATCGACTTTGCAGGTCCATTCATGGATTCCATGTTTTTGATAACAGTAGACGCACATTCTAAATGGCCAGAAGTGATTAAGATGTCGACCACTACCTCTGAGAAGACGATCGCAGTTCTAAGAACCATATTTGCAAGGAATGGGTTGCCGGAGCAAATATGTTCAGACAACGGACCACAGTTCATGTCAGAAGAATTCCAGAAATTCATGAAAAAGAATGGGGTGAAACACTATACATCTGCCCCATATCATCCGGCTACAAATGGGTTGGCCGAGAGATTTGTACAAACGTTCAAAAAGGCGATAAAGGCCATGAGTGAAGACCATATTCCACTACAACACAAGGTGGACAATTTCCTGATGGCGTATCGAAACGCCACGCATGCAGTGACAAATCAAAGCCCTGCCATAATGTTCTACAACAGAAGGTTGCGGTCCCGGTTGGATTTGTTAAAACCCAATGTGCGAAGGGAAGTCGAAAACAAGCAATTCCAGCATGTATATAACAAGGCCACTCGTAGTTTCGAAATAGGACAACCAATGTTGGTCAGGGACTATAGGGATGATAAATGGCAACCTGGAACAATTCGTGCACGACAAGGACCCTTGATGTACATGGTAGACGTTGGAGAGAACGTAATACGACATCATGCTGACCAACTTGTGGAATCGAGAACAAGGGTCGACCCCATGTCTATGGCAGAGACACCAGTTGAAGAACTTATTGAGCCTGTAGCATCTACCTCAGACTCGAACGTACCTGATGATGTTCAATCCATAGGAGATCAAGTGGATGAGTCACCCCAGCAACAAGAACCAGAGACCCCTGAAAGGCGTTATCCGGCCCGGATCAGGAGGCCTCAGAGACTGAATCTTTGAACAGTTTTGTGTGTAAATTGTATATATATTATCCATGTAATGTTTAATTTGGGGTGTACACTGTTAAGCTAAAAGGGGAGGAATTGTAGTGTATGTAACCTGTACCACCTTAAGAGGATACCTTAAGGTGATGGACTACTTTTTGATGGCTCCTGTACATTGTAGTACCGGTGGTGACCACACCGGTATATAAACCCTGCGGAGCAAAGTGTATCCCAGTTCAGCCCTGACCCTCAATCACTAAGAGTCTTCAGTGCATTTCTGGCTGTGCAGCTGCCTCAGTCAGCAGGAGGAGAAGGAGCAGCTAAACCAAGAGAGTGGAGAGTGGAAAGTGGTGGTCTCCTGACCAGGAAGTGGAGGAGAATGATAGACCACCACCTCCACCTCCTCCACCATCATCACAGCAACTGAGGTGCCTGGAGAGATAGGACAGAGGAGGAGAAGGAGAAAGGAGGCCAGCATCAACACCAACCAGGGGAGAGGCCTTTCCTATCACTGCCTCCCCAAATTGGCCTCCACTTCAGGAGAGGGGAGAGAAACCAACATCAGCAGAAAACAACCAACTGTTTGGAAGGAGGGAAGAAACATCTTTCTGAACATCTACAGGTGGGTGTTATTTGGGGCACTCTCCCAAAGACTTTGTATTTTAGGTGGGGGGAGAAAAGAAGAAACAAGGCCGGATCATCAAGGGGTGTAGTGTGTGTGTGTGTGGCTCTTGCTAAAAGCTAGGCCACGCACACCACTAATAAGCACCCCTTTCTGTTGCCTGGCCTGGGAGAGCTGGAGCTGCCTAGGTGAAGTCTTTAATTTAATTCCATTAATTGCATCGTTAAGACCTGCTGCACAACTGAGCCTGGGCATCTCCAGTTTTCCCAGGTGAAGACTTCTTCTCCCCCTGCCAGAAGGCAACCACCACCAAAGACTTATAAATCCCATCGGAGAGTGCACCCCTGCCAACACCCACCCACCATCCTGAGTGGCAACACTGCCCTTGCGGCCTCCCTCCTTCCCACCCCCCTCTCTCTCTCTCTTTGTCTCTCTCTGCCTATTTCTCTGAGGCACCTCATTTTCATCTCTTTTTTATTAATTGCCTATTGAGCAGAGGGGAGAAGGCCCCTCTCCCAATTTCAATCAATAAGGGGGAGAGGTGTACCTTCAATTTAAACAGCTCCCTCTGCTCAATAGAGGACCAAAAAAAAATACCTGAGGCCATTAAAACCTTCAGGCCTGTGACTTGGGGTGAGTGTAGCCCTTATAAAAGCACCCCAGAATGGCGACTGCATCTTCGCCGGTGGCGGGGCAAGCCAGGACTTATGCGGGAGTGGCAACCACAGCCACAGCTGCTCCCGCTGCTTCTGCTGCCCCGTCACCATTCAGATTAATAACAAAAAAGCGTGGGGTGAAGAGCTACATTCACCCCACTATGACCATTGAGGCCTGCGTTAAAGCCATGGCTGGGGTTGTCGGCCCCTCAGCCATCGTCGCGGCCTCAAAAATGTATGGGAAGGCTGTATTCTTCCTGGGGTCGGAGCGGGCGGTGTCCCTGGCCGTCACCAAGGGGCTCACCATGGGCGGGACCTTCCTGCCGGTGGATCCTCTCGAGGCCACCGCGCAGAGGATCGTCGTTTCCAATGTCCCGCCCTATGTTCCTGGTGAGCTCCTCCTTCCCCATTTGCGTCAACTTGGGGAGGTGAGGTCGGGGATCACACCCATCCCGCTCGGCTTCCGTAAGGCCAGCCTTCGCCACGTCTTCTCCTTCCGGCGCCAGCTGTTTATCCAGCTGGCGCGGGAGGAGGACACTGACGGGGCGTTCGTCGGCCTCCACGAGAGGACCACCTATCACGTCTTTTGGACGTCGGACGGTGTGCGGTGCCACACCTGCAAGGAGGTGGGGCACATCAGGAAGAACTGCCCCGCCTCCAAGGCCGCCGGATCATCTCGTGCGGCCAAGGCTGGCGCCGCCGCCGCTCCTCCCCCCGGATCTGCCCGCACGTCGAGAACGTCTGATGCGCGGTTGACGTCGGGGGCCGATGCCACCAAGGCCTCTGGCGGGGGGGAGGGAGCGTGTCCGGCCGGAAAGAAGGCGCGGGGAAAAAATAAACACCTTAGGGCAGGTCCCCCCGTGGATGGCCAGCCCTTGCCCCTTGAGCCCCTTACACCCGCGTTCCTCGCGGAGTTAATCGGGGCAGACGTGAGCGGGAGGGGCCTCGTGCCCGAGCCTGTGGCCGCAACCGCCGCAGCGGTAATGCCGATACCTGCGGCCGGGCTCGGGCCCGAGGAACCTGACAAACCTGCTCCGCCGGAGGGAGCTGAGGAGGAGGCCTTTGCAGACATGGAGGTCTCCCTCGCTCCCTCAGTGCTAAAAAGAAGGCGCGACCCCCTGGAAGAGGAGGAGGAAGGTCCCTCCGAGCAGGGGGAGTCGTCGCCCGCCGCGGGTACTGCACCCACCCCCCCGCTGTCGTCATCACCAGCGATCGGCAGGGGTCGCCTGTCCCTCGGGAGGCTGAGGCAGATGTGTCTGTCCGGTGCGTGCCTCCCGGGGATGGAGACGAGACCCTGCCCATGGGGGGGGGTCGCGGAACAATCCGCGGCGGAAAATGAAATTGACATTCTATCGGTGCCGTTACCCCTCGCCGGGTCGGGCGGCCTGGGGTCTGGGTCGGGCGAGCTCTGGGATAATGAGCTCGCCCAATGCGACCCGGACATCTCCCAGGGGCTGCTCGACCTGGTAGAGGTTTTTATTCAAAACACCCCATCCGCTGGGTCGGAGGTTGGTGGCGGGGAGGAGGATGGCCCCCTGGCTGCGTCTCTGGTGCCGGACGTAATGGAGGAGCTGGGAATTGTTCTCTCCCCGGTTTCTCCGGTCGTTCCAGCGTCTGGGGCGGAGGGGAGCTCTGAACCGCCGCCGTCTTCTGGCCCAGCACCCCTAGAGGAGCCCAGGGAGGAATCCTCTGCCGCCGATCCTGGGGGTGGGATCCGGGCGGAGGTGGGGCTGGCTGGTGCGGCCGAGCCGTTCGCTGCGCACTGCGCGGCGGACGGGTCGGCCGCTGGCGACGACCCCCTGGAGGAGGATGGGGACTCGGTGATGGGCACGGAGGACGATTCGGACTCCAGCGCCGACGAGGCGATGGATGACCTCATGCCCCTTGCCGAGTCTCCCCTCATTCCCGTAAGGGAACTCTGGGATTTTATGGCCACGTGCCTGGGTCGGCGCAATAAGGTCCGGCTGGCCCTCGACAGGTGGTCGGAGCTGGCGCTGCTCATCGTATCCGTCCGCGCCGCTGTTAAGATCATGGGCGCGGACGAGGGTGTGAACCCGCTCGAGCTGCGTCGGCTCAGAACGTTTCTCACTGGGCTGCTGAGGAAGTGGTGGCTGACCAGCGGCTGCGCTTCCTCCCCCCGTTAGGTGTAGGTAGAGGTTGCACTATGCTTCTGACATGAAGATAACCATAGCCAGCCTCAACATCAACAGCAGCAGGGAGGCGCGCCGCAGATTCAATAACTTCTCGGTCCTTCGGGACGGGAAGTATGCGGTGTGCTTCCTGCAAGAAACCCACGCCGTTCCGGGAGACGAAGCCACGTGGCTCCTGGAGTGGCAAGGAGGGGTCAGCATGAGTCACCTCTCCAACAATTCCAGCGGGGTGGCTATCTTGCTGGCCCCGCATTTTCAGCCGGAGATCTTGGGGGTCAAGGAGCACGTGCCGGGCCGCTTGCTCCAGGTCACTGTTCGCCTGGGGGGCGTGCCGCTCCATCTAGTGAACGTGTATGCCCCTCAGGCCGGTGCGCAGCAAGTGCGCTTCTTTCAAGAAGTGTCCGCTCTTCTGGGCTCCATCGACGTGGGCGAGTGCGTCATCCTTGGGGGGGATTTTAACTGCACCCTCGAGGCGAGGGACCGTCCGGGTCCCCCGCGATGCCCGGCGTCGATGGAGAAGTTGAGGGACCTGGTCGGCTCCTTCGACTTGGTGGACGTCTGGCGAAATCTTCATCCCGACTCCAGCGCCTTCACTAGCGTGAGGTCTGGAGGAGGAGGGTCCAGAATCGACCGCCTCTACATTTCCCGGGCGTACATCTCCTGCGTTCCGGCGGCTTCGATGCAGCCGGTGCCGTGCATGGACCACCACCTGGTGTGGGCGGAGCTCGTTCCGCTGCGCACGCGGGGGGGGTCCGCGTACTGGCACTTTACCAACCTGCTGCTGGAGGACGTGCGGTTCCGGAATTCATTTTGTCGGTTCTGGGCCGACTGGAGAAGGAAGCAGGGGGGCTTCCCCTCCTTGAGGCTGTGGTGGGACATGGGCAAGGCTCACGTCCGTCTCTTCTGTCAGGAGTACGCGAAGGGGTCGACCAAGAGGCGGGAGGCCTGGGTCGGGCGATTGGAGAAGGAGGTGCTCAACCTGGAGTCCCGTCTCGGTCAAGTCGTCGGGGACCCGACCCTGCGGAAGGTGTACGAAGAGAAGAAGGGCGCGCTGAAGGACCTGCAGCTCATCGGGTCCCGAGGCGCGTACGTGAGGTCGTGGATCCAGCTCCTGCGGGACCTGGACCGCGGCTCCCCCTTCTTCTACTCGCTGGAAAAAAGACGGGGGGTCCGTAAGCAGCTCTTGGGGCTGCTGGCCGACGACGGATCTCTGGTCTCGGATCCGGAGGGAATCAACGCGGAGACCCGCGCCTACTACGGGGCTCTGTTCTCTCCGGATCCGTCCAGCGAGGATGCGCGCAGAGTTTTGTGGGAGGACCTGCCGAAGGTCAGTCCGGAGGGCGCCGAAAAATTGGATGCTCCGCTAAGCCTGGCGGAGCTGACCGGCGCCCTCCGCCAGCTCTCTAGGGGAAGGTCCCCGGGGCTGGACGGGCTGACCGTGGAGTTCCACAGGACGTTCTGGGACGTCTTGGGGGGCGACTACGCGCGGGTCCTGGGGGAAAGTTTGGCGACCGGGGAGATACCCCTCTCTTGGCGCAGGGCGGTCATTGTCCTGCTGCCTAAGAAGGGCGATCTCCGCCTCCTTAAGAACTGGCGCCCGGTCTCCCTCCTCAGCACGGACTATAAAATCTTTGCCAGGGCCATGTCTGCTCGCCTTGGCACCATGCTGGCCCACATGATCCACCCCGACCAGTCCTACACGGTCCCGGGCCGGACCATCAACGATAACATCCATCTGGTCCGGGACCTGGTCCACCACTCCCAGAGGGCTGGTCTGTCGGTCGCCTTCCTCTCCCTGGATCAGGAGAAGGCGTTCGACAGGGTGGATCACGAGTATCTCTTCGGGACTCTGCGCGCATTCGGGTTCGGGACGCATTTCGTCGCCCGGATCCGACTTCTGTACGCCGCCGCAGAGTGTCTGATTAAAGTTAACGGGTCCTTGACGGCGCCCCTTCGCTTCGGGAGGGGGGTGCGTCAGGGATGCCCCATGTCCGGTCAGTTATACGCCATTTGCGTGGAGCCATTCCTGCGCCTCTTGCGGAAGAGGTTGACGGGACTGGCTCTGCAAGGGCCGGGCGTGGAGGTGGTCCTCTCGGCTTACGCCGATGACGTGCTCCTCACGGTCACGGATCCCGCTGACTTGCGGAGGATGCGGGAATGCCAGCAGATTTACTCGGACGCATCCTCCGCCAAGATCAACTGGGAGAAATGTTCCGGACTCCTGGTGGGTCAGTGGCGGGTGGACTCCCTGCCGGAGGAGTTCAGGCCTTTCGCCTGGAGCACCACGCACCTCCTCTATTTGGGAGTCTACCTTAGCCCTGCCGCGGACGCCTGGCCGGCGAACTGGCAAGAGCTGGAGGCCAAAGTCACCGCTCGCCTAGGACGCTGGACAGGACTGCTCCGAGTGTTGTACTACAGGGGTCGAGCGCTGGTCATAAACCAGCTGGTGGCCACCATGTTGTGGTACCGGTTGGTCACTTTGATCCCTCCCCCTGCGTTTGTCGCCAAGATGCAGAAGAAGCTCATCGACTTCTTCTGGGACAAAAGGAAGCACTGGGTCTCTGCCGCGGTTCTGTGTCTCCCGCTTAGGGACGGCGGTCAGGCGCTGGTGTGCCTTCGCACCCAGGCTGCGACTTTCCGTCTTCAGACACTGCAGAGATACCTGTACGTCGAGAATCCTCCGAGATGGTGTGCGCTGGCGACGTTTTTCTTCCGCCAGCTGCACGGCCTCAATTACGACACGCAGCTCCTGTTTGTGAAACTGGGCGGCAGGCGTGCTGACCTGCGGGAGCTGCCTGTCTTCTACCAGGAACTACTATGGGTTTGGAACTACGTCGCTTCCAGGCGGAGCTCTCCCCCGTCAGGAGCGGCGGCTCTCCTTCGGGAGCCGCTGCTCAGGAATCCGCACCTCCACGAACGCGGGTTCGGGTGGCTGGCGGAGGGCAGGGCTGTGCCTGGCGGGGTGACCAGAGTCGGGGACCTGCTCGATGGCGGAGGAGCGGGCTGGATGGCGCCGGAGGAGTTGGCGTGGCACCTGTCCTGGGCCAACATCCGGCTCGCGGCCGAATCCATCGAATCGGTGAAAGCGGCACTGGGCCCCGACTCCACTAGGTGTATCGAGGCGGCTCAAGCACGTGGGGCGATCCTGTCCGAGCTTACCCCCGTCCGGACGGAATTCCTCATCGGCGCCCGGCCCCAAAACTCCCCTCGGGAGCCGGCGCCTCACAACTTGAGCCGTCTCGAGGAAATACCCTCCATGCCTTTTCATTCCGCGCGGAGGGGTTTCCTGTACGGGCTGCTCCTGCACACTCTCCACTTTGCCATCTTCGTCTGCCGTCCGGACACGCCTTGGCGTGGCGTCTTGCTGACTGGCGGTGGCGGAGGTCCCCAATGGAGGGCTCTCTACGCGGGAGTCCTCCCTTGTTCCATCGGGGACTTGGCCTGGAGGGTGTTGCACGGAGCGGTCCCATGCAATAAGGTTTTAAGTAGGTTCATGGACTCCCAGGCCGCCTGCATTTTTTGCGGCCTGGAGGAGTCCGTGTTTCACGTTTATATGGAGTGTGAGAGGTTGCAGCCCCTCTTTCACTAATTGAAGGGGCTGCTCCTCGATTTTTGGTTGCACTTCAGTCCCACGCTCTTGATCTACGGTCACCCGGTGCGGAGGGGAGCGGATAGGCTGGAGGACCTCCTTGTGGGCCTGCTCCTGGGCCTGGCTAAAAGAGCTATCAATTGGTCCAGGCAGCGGGCGGTCGAGGGGGTCGTCCAGCCGGATTGCCTGCCTCTCTTCCGCGGCCATGTTCGCGCCCGGGTGGCCCTGGAGATGGAGCACGCGGTGTCCGCCGGTGCGCTTGAGTATTTCCACGACCGGTGGGCGCCGCGGGGACTGGAGTGCATCATCAATTCGGAAAACCCAATTTTAATTTGATTTGTTAAGATTTAGTTGAACTTTTGTTTATTTACAGTCTAATTGTGTTTTTTGGGTTCAAACAAAAAGAGGACCCTCAATCACTAAAGACCTGTTTACTTACTTCTGTAGTCTGTGTCCTGTTATTCAGTATAACTGCAATTGAAACCACAGACTCAACAGCCGGCTTATTCACGTGTCCACTTACCACGCGGTGCCCTGCCACTACAGCACCGCCGTGTCCTGGTCGGTCGCCTGTGCGGTACCAGTTCAAGACGGCTTTACACGCCTACTCAGCGAGTTTCCAGAGCTCACCCGGCCTACCTTCTCAGCAGCAGTCACGAAACATGGTGTGGCACACCATATCACCACGAATGGATCACCGGTTTACGCCCGGACGCGCAGGTTAGAACCCAGCAAACTCGCGGCGGCTAAAGTCGAATTCCAAACAATGGAGCGTCTTGGGATCGTCCGACGCTCTGACAGTCCTTGGTCCTCTCCGCTGCATATCGTCCACAAACCAGGTGGAGGGTGGCGGCCTTGCGGTGACTACAGACGACTAAACGATGCCACGACTCCTGACAGGTATCCCATACCTCATATCCAGGATTTCTCAGCACATTTGGCTGGAAACTCAATATTTTCAAAGGTGGATCTCGTCCGCGGGTATCACCAGGTTCCGGTGCACCCCCAAGATGTTCCCAAGACGGTGGTCATCACACCTTTTGGCCTTTTCGAATTTCTCAGAATGCCTTTCGGGTTAAAAAATGCAGCGCAGGCTTTCCAGCGGCTCATGGACTCTGTTTTACGGGATTTGCCTTTCCTTTTTGTATATCTGGACGATATACTCGTCGCTAGCAAGAACCCCAAGGAACACTTGTTACATCTGTATTGATTTCTTAGTGGGTTCAATGACGAGACATTTATGAAAGAGAATGTCTTTTAATCTAAAGCTTGTTCAACTCTTTTAACAGCATTTACAGGAGACATCATGCTAGTGATGCATCTAGAACGAAACTGAAACTAAACTAAACTGCCTTGCTTGTCTCTGTCACATGCCCTCTGCTGGTCAGGCACAAGCAATCAATACATGCAAACATGCTGGTAAGGCATCATAATCAAACAGGCAAATACCACCTCTATTTGCTGATATCATTACATCTCCTTTTCTTAAAACAAAAGTATTTTACTTTTAACTAACAACATGTTTTCTTTGTATTAATCTGCATTTTAACTGTAACACTTAATGAACTTACATTATCATTATCATGATCAAGGTTTTTTAACCTTGCTTTGTGTGTTCACATGAAATATGTCAATACACTAGAACTTGAAGAAAGAATAAGATAACATTACTTCCTTCTATAACAATAGTCCTTAAATTTGCTCAATGAGTCTCTCAGGAGGCTTCACGTGTCTTGAGGATTTTCTGATTGATTGTCCTTGAATCTGAGTTGTTGCCTCAGATGATGTGTTCTCAGCTGTGTGATCAGGTTGTTCAACAGTATCAGTCTCTTGACCTGCTGTGGCTGGTCCCATGAGAAGATCTCGACGATTTCTTCTCAGAACAGCACCCTCATCTGTCTGAATGGTGTATGATCTTGGTTGAACTTCACTCAGGACAGTTCCCTTCTGAGTCCATATGTTTGTTTTGTCTTTGAACCTTACTTGGTCACCAGTGTGGAGTTCAGGTAGGTTTTGTGTTCCTCTGTCATAGTAGTACTTTTGCTTTTCTTTCTGTTGCTCTTTGAACTTCCTCACTTTCTCCCCCTCTTTTGTTTTCAGGAGGTTCTCCAGGATGGGTAGGTTTGACCTTAGCCGACGTCCCATAAGGAGTTGGGCTGGTGACTTACCACACTTGAGCGGCGTTGTGCGGTATACAAGCATGCTCTGGTAGAAGTCAGTTCCACTGTCTTTTGCCTTGTACATCAGTCTTTTCACTGTCTGGACCGATTTTTCCACTAGTCCATTGGACTGTGGATAGTGAGGACTTGACGTTGTGTGGACAAAGTCCCACTCTTTGGCAAAGTGTCGGAAACTTGCATTGTAAAACTGAGGTCCGTTGTCTGTGAAGACCTCACTTGCCACGCCATGTCTGGAGAATATGGCTTTCATACATGTTATCACAGCATCTGCAGTGGTGGTGTGCAGTCTACAAACCTCTGGATACAGGGAGTAATAGTCTGTGACTACAAGATAGTCCTTCCCTTGACATACGAATAGGTCAACGCCTACCTTCTGGTAAGGTCTGTCTGGTGCTGGGTGTGGCTTTAGTGGTTCTTCCGGATTGCTTGCTCGATACTTCAGGCATATTGTGCAGTTTGACACTTCATTTGTCACATCTTGGTTGATTCGTGGCCAGTACATCACCTCTCGTGCTCTTTTCTTACACTTTTCGATTCCCAGATGTCCTCCATGGATCCTTTTTAGCATCTCTTTTCTCAGACTCTTTGGGATAACTATTATACTTCCTTTGTAGATGATGTCTTCGACCACTGATAGTTCCGCCCTGCAGTTCCAGTACTCTGCCATGTCAGGTGAGCAGTCTTGCTTCATGTTGGGCCATCCATCCAAGATGCTTTTCCTTAGTTGTCTCATTGTTTCATCTTTGTTTGTCTCAGTCTTTATGAGCTCTGATGCACTATCAATTGCTACAAAAGACTGGAAGTTGAGAAAGTAATAAACAGGCTTTTATTACCAAAGAACAGAGCATGCCTCTTGTGGTTGCCTGGTATCCAAAAGGGCCGGGGACTGCCGAGCAGCGACCTTTATACCCAGCCATGAGGGTGGAGCCAGGGGCGGAGTCAGCTGAGGCATGCACAGACAAGTACAACAATATGCAAGAGTGAACAACAGTACTAACAGTGAACAACAGTACTAACAACAGTGGTGAACAACAATACTAACAACCGTGGTTTACCACATTCACCCCTTGTTTAGAATTGAGTCCGGCGGGGTGAAGTGCACTAAAAATTCGTGTACTGAAGTCTATCAGGAGGCCTTGTAAGCCGTCCTGAGCGTCGCAGCAGCGGCGGTGATGGTGCAGCATCCAACGTTGAACCCGGTGTCTCGTTCAGAGGAGGTGTAGCAGGTGGCGGACCCTGGGGCTGCTGCATGCCGTCTACAGGGGTCAGAGCATGGGTAATGGGAGGTAGCGATGGTGGTCTCTCAGAGGCACCCGAAGGTGCGAGGTCTCGTGCGGGGACTGTGTTCTGGGGGTAGGCAGGAGTAGCGGTGGGTGGCGAAGAGGGTGTTTCAGGAGCACCCGCAGGTGCGAGGTCTCAAATGGAGACTGTGTCCTCCCGCCCGTCCGGGTACACCACGTAAGCATACTGCGGGTTGGCGTGGAGGAGGCTCACCCTCTCGACCAGGGGGTCCGCCTTATGGGTCCTCACGTGCTTCCGCAGTAGGACGGGTCCTGGAGAAGTCAGCCATGTTGGTAGCGAAATCCCCGACGTGGACTTCCTGGGGAAGGAGAACATTCTCTCGTGAGGAGTGGCATTGGTGGGTGTACAGAGCAGCGACCGAATGGAATGGAGCACCGCAGGGAGGACCTCCTGCCAGCGGGAGGTCGGAAGGCCCTTAGCTTTTAAGTTTAAAAGGACTGCCTTCCAGACTGTCGCATTCTCCCTTTCCACCTGGCCGTTACCCCGGGGGTTGTAGCTGGTGGTCCTGCTTGTAGCAATGCCTCTCGCGAGCAGGTACTGCCGAAGTTCGTCGCTCATAAAAGATGAGCCCCTGTCGCTATGGATATAGCTAGGGAAACCGAACAATGCGAAGAGGTCATTCAGACATTTAATGACCGTGGTACTGGTCATGTCCGAGCAAGGGATGGCAAACGGGAAACGGGAGTACTCATCAATTATATTGAGGAAGTACACATTGCGGTCAGAGGAGGGGAGGGGCCCTTTAAAATCGATGCTCAGCCGCTCGAAGGGGCGCGTGGCTTTGATCAGGCTCGCTCTGTCTGGCCTATAAAAATGCGGCTTGCACTCGGCATAGATCTGGCAGTTCCTGGTCATGGTCCTGACCTCCTCGATGGAGTAGGGCTGGTTACGGGATTTGATCAAATGGAAGAACCTGGTGACCCCCGGGTGGCAGAGGTCATTGTGGAGGGTCTGTAATCTATCAACCTGCGTGTTGGCGCACGTACCACGTGATAGGGCATCTGGGGGCTCATTGAGTTTCCCGGGCCGGTACAAGATATCGTAATTGTGGGTGGAGAGTTCGATTCTCCACCTTAATATCTTGTCATTCTTGATTTTGCCCCGCTGCTTATTATGAAACATAAAAGCTACTGAACGCTGGTCAGTGAGCAGGGTAAATTGTTTTCCAGCCAGGTAATGCCGCCAATGTCGCACGGCTTCCACAATGGCCTGGGCCTCCTTTTCGACAGAGGAGTGTCGAATCTCAGGGCCCTGGAGGGTCCTTGAGAAAAAGTCCACGGGTCTCCCCGCCTGGTTAAGGGTTGCAGCTAGGGCAAAGTCGGATGCATCGCTCTCCACTTGAAAAGGGAGGGACTCATCCACAGCGTGCATTGTGGCCTTTGCAATATCGCTTTTTATGAGAGTGAAGGCTGCACAGGCCTCTGCTGTCAGGGGGAAGGAGGCGGACTTGATGAGGGGTCGGGCTTTATCCGCATAGTTGGGTACCCACTGAGCATAGTAAGAGAAAAACCCCAGGCATCTCTTCAGTGCTTTCTGGCAGTGGGGGAGGGGGAGCTCCATAAGAGGGCGCATTCTATCGGGGTCTGGGCCGATGACTCCGTTCTCCACTACGCAGCCAAGAATAGCAAGGCGCTTAGTACGAAACACACATTTGTCTTTGTTGTATGTGAGATTCAGCCGCTGGGCCGTCCGGAGGAATTTCCCTAGATTAACGTCGTGGTCCTGCTGGTCGTGGCCGCAGATGGTGACGTTGTCTAGATATGGGAAAGTGGCCTGGAGCGCGTTCTGGTCAACCATCCGGTCCATCTCCCGTTGGAAGACAGAAACTCCGTTGGTGACGCCGAAGGGAACTCTGAGAAAGTGATAGAGCCGACCGTCAGCTTCAAAAGCTGTGTACTGGCGGTCCTCAGCCCTGATGGGGAGCTGGTGGTATGCCGACTTCAGATCAATCGTCGAGAACACCTGGTATTGTGCTATCTGATTGACCATGTCAGATATGCGGGGGAGTGGGTATGCATCCAACTGGGTGTAGCAATTGATCGTCTGGCTGTAGTCAATAACTAGGTGCTGTTTTCCGCCAGTCTTCACCACCACCACTTGTGCTCGCCATGGGCTATTGCTGCTCTCGATAATCCCTTCCTTCAGGAGTCTCGCTACCTCGGATTTAATGAAACCCCTATCCCCGGCACTGTAACACCTACTTTTGGTAGCGATGGGCTTACAGTCGCGGGTGAGGTTAGCGAACAAGGAGGGGGGGGAGACTTTAAGGGTGGAGAGGCTGCAAATGGCGCGCGGCGGGCAATTTAAAAACTGCTGGCTGCAGACCGTGAGAGGGGGGAGGGGTCCACCGTATGCTAAAGTGACACTCTTAAGGTGGCACTGAAAATCCAACCCCAGTAGGACGGCAGCGCAGAGATCGGGCAGGACCGGAAGTTTAAAATTTTTGTATTCAGTACCCCGCACTGAAAGAGTCACCATACAGTAGCCACCGACTTCCGCTGACTGGGCTTTGGAAGCCATAGAGATGCGATGACGCGTCGGCAGGACCGGGAGAGAGTAACTGCGCACCGTGTCGGGATGTATAAAACTCTCCGTGCTCCTGCTGTCAAAAAGGCAGGTAGTGGCGCGGCCGTTTACCGTAATGTCCATCATGGACCTGGACAGTTGATGCGCGAGAAATTGATCCAGCGTCACGGAAGCCAGCGTATGTTCAAGCGCGTCGATGCGGTCGTCCGATGAGGCGGTGGTGGAGTCCGGGTCCCCCGTAACCGAAGTCGGAGGCGTCCAAGATGGCGGACAAAATGGCGGCACCCACGGTCCCGATCCCCACGCGGCTGGGGGTACCCAAGATGGCGGGCAAGATGGCTGCGCCCATGGTTCACACGCGGCGCTGCTGGCGTTAGTGGTCTTCCCTTTGCAGGCGCTAACGTAGTGACCTTTCTTCCCGCAGCCGGAGCAGGTAGCATTCTTCACGGGGCAGCGTGCTCTAGGGTGTTTAGCTTGGCCACAAAAATAGCATTTTTGTGCCTTGGACATCGCTGCAGCAGTCGGAGGTGGCGGTCCCATGGCCCAAGATTGCGGCGTCCACGGCGCGGGGCGATTAGGGGAGAAAGCGTCCATATTTCTGTGGGCCGCATCGAGCGAGAGCGCGAGGGACACTGCCTTTGTCAGGTCTATTTCACCCTTCTCCAGCAGCCTCTGCCGGGAGTAGTCGGACCTTAGACCCGCAACGAAAGCGTCTCGTATCAGTCCCTCCGCATGTGCCGCGGCCGATACTTCCTTGCAGTCGCAGCCGCGTCCGAGTACCCGCACTGCCCGTAGGAAGGCCTCCACCGATTCCCCGGGCTGCTGTCTGCGAGATCTTAAAAGGTGCCTGGCATAGACCGTGTTAACCGGGCGTGCATACTGCCCTTTCAGTAGGTCGATAGCCGCCGCGTAGGTCGTCGCATCTTGGATTAAAGTATAGACTTGGTGGCTCACCTTCGAGGCCAGGATTTTCAGTTTATTTTCATCAAGAGTCACGGTCGAGGCTTCCAGATACGCCTCAAAGCAACACAGCCATTGTGCGAATTTAGTCGACGAACCCGCTTCTTGGGGGTCTAGGTCCAGGCATGTTGGTCTGAGGGCTCGCAGCAGCGCCTGCTGCTCAGCGTTTTGCGCCATCGGTTGATCAGCATCTGCAGCCAACATTTAACTTTGGTAATAAAATTGATGCACTATCAATTGCTACAAAAGACTGGAAGTTGAGAAAGTAATAAACAGGCTTTTATTACCAAAGAACAGAGCATGCCTCTTGTGGTTGCCTGGTATCCAAAAGGGCCGGGGGCTGCCGAGCAGCGACCTTTATACCCAGCCATGAGGGTGGAGCCAGGGGCGGAGTCAGCTGAGGCATGCACAGACAAGTACAACAATATGCAAGAGTGAACAACAGTACTAACAGTGAACAACAGTACTAACAACAGTGGTGAACAACAATACTAACAACAGTGGTTTACCACAAGCTCCATTTTTGCATCTGCTATGGGCAGTGCACTTGTGATCATGTCCACGTAGGCGTTCACTTTTTCATCCATTGTGGTGTTTGTGGGCTCACTTGGGTCAACAGCTCTGGACAACGTGTCTGCTGTATACATCAGTTTGCCCGGTGTGTACACAACATTCAGTGTATAGCGTTTCAGCCTGATCATCATTCTTTGTATTCTAAGCGGACAGCTATTTAGTGGCTTTTGGAACAATGCAATCAAGGGCTTATGGTCAGTCTCTACACTGATTGCTTGTCCTGCCACAAACTGGTGAAATCTTTCACAGGCGTATGTGATGCTGAGCAGCTCCTTTTCTATTTGAGCATATCGCGTCTCCGCGTCTGTCATTGAGCGCGATGCATATGCAATAGGTTGCCAGTAGTCATATTTTTGCAGAAGAACGGCACCGAGCCCACTCTGTGATGCATCTGATGATATCTTGATGGGTCTCGCTGGGTCATAAAACCTCAGAACTGGTTCCTCTGTGAGCAGTTTCTTTAGATCGCTCCATGACTTCTCATGCTCATGATTCCATTCCCATTCTATGTTCTTTTCAGTTAGTCTTCTCAGTGGCGCCATCTTTTCTGAGAGGTTGGATATGAATTTCCCCATGTAGTTGATCATTCCATTAAACCTCTGCACGTCCTTTTTGCATTGTGGCTTTGGCATATTCTCAATGGCGGACACCTTTCTGGGATCTGGTCTGATGCCCTCACTGCTAAGGATATCTCCCACAAATGTCAGTTCTGTCACCCCGAGCTGGCATTTCTCTCTATTCAGCTTCAGGTTTGTTTTCCTTGTTGCTTCCAGCACTTTTTTCAGTCTCTCGTCATGCTCAGTTCTCGTGGTTCCCCATACTATGATGTCATCCATTGATGTATCAACTCCCTCCAGGTGCTCATAGATCATATGGATAGTTTTGTGATACACTTCAGGAGCTGAGGCAATGCCAAATGGTAACCTTAGGAATCTGTATCTGCCAAATGGACTGTTGAACGTGCACAGTCTTGAACTTGCTTCGTCCAGCTTCATCTGCCAAAATCCCGATGATGCATCTAACTTGCTGAAATACTTTGCATTTGCAAACTGTGCCATGATTTCCTCACGTGTAGGAAGCTTGAAGTGCTCTCTCTTTATTGCTCTGTTTAGATCTCTTGGATCCAGGCAAATTCTGAGCTTTCCATTCTTTTGTCCACTACGACGAGGGAACTCACCCACTCAGTTGGCTCATCTATCTTCCGAATCACGTTCAGGCTTTCCATTCTGTCCAACTCTGCCTTCAGTTGCTTTTGAAGAGCAAACGGAACTTTTCTGCATGGATGTATGACCGGTGTCATACTTTTATCTACTCTGATCGTGTGTTCTCCTGGAATGCAGCCTAGACCCTTAAATAGGTCGTTGTACTCTTTCATGAGTTCATCATAGACTGTCTCTCCTTTGCTTTCCACAACGAGGACTCTCTTTACCAGGTTCAGTCTCTCACAGGCTTTTAAACCTAGTATGGCTTGCACATCCTTTGGCACCACGATTAATGCTAGCGTGTGCTCTCTGTCCTTGTGTGTTACTTTGACAATGCATCTTCCTTTCACTGGTATATCAGTACCTGAGTATCCTGTCACTTTCACTTTTATTCCATGTATCTTTGGTCTGGGTCTAATTTTCTTAAAATCAGTCTCTGATATCACATTAACTTGTGCTCCAGTATCCAATTTAAATGGAATGTGTATGTCATTCACTTTTAGTGTCAACATCCAGTCTCTTTCTTTTTTGTTTTCAGACACAACATCTACATAGAACTCCTCTATCTCGCTTTCATCTACTGTATAGACCTTGCTTTGTTGCACTTGGTTCTTACAGCAACGGGCATAATGGTTGTTCTTGTTGCAACTATTGCATGTTTTACCATATGCTGGACACTTTCTTGGTGGATGCTGTGTACCGCATCGACTACATGACTTTCGATTGTCCCTTTCATTTTCGTTCACTGGCCACGCCTCTTTTTTCACATTGGCGCTCGTTTTGTTAAACGGTTTGTATCCGTTCTTTCTCACTGCATCCACGTTGCAGCTATTGTCACTGAACAGCTCCTTTGCCTGCGACTTCACAGTCTCTGTAGCCCTACACAGTGCTATGGCTTTTCCCAGGTCTAGATTTTGCTCTCTTAGCAGTCTTTCCCTCAGACCATTATCTGGAATACCACACACCAGTCTGTCTTTTATCAGCGAGTCTGTCAGTCCCCCAAATTCACACGATTTGCTTCTGTTTCTCAGTTCAGTCACATACTGATCAATAGTCTCACCCGTTTTCTGTACACATGTGAAAAATCTGTGCCTCTCAAATGTCACGTTACGTTTAGGTATACAGTAGGCCTCAAACTGTTCCATTATTTTATCTAGCTTCATTTTGTCTCCATCAGCAGCGAATGTGAAGTTATTATACACCTCCAGCGCTTCATCACCCACGACATGTAAGAACAGTGACGATTTCCTTTTATTACTTTTCTCGTCAGCTCCGATTGCTGATAAATACAACCCCACACGTTGTTTGAATCTCCTCCAATTTTCAGCCACATTACCTGTCAACTGAAGCTTCGCCGGTGGGAGTAAACCTTCCATTTTTCACTTCGTTAGCTATTCTCTAATGGTAAGTAACGATGTTCTCTTTTGGCTTGCTAATCTGTGGAGAGCTGATTTAACTTCAGATTTTTCCTCTTCATCTCTTTCAATCACTTCTGACACCATATATTGATTTCTTAGTGGGTTCAATGACGAGACATTTATGAAAGAGAATGTCTTTTAATCTAAAGCTTGTTCAACTCTTTTAACAGCATTTACAGGAGACATCATGCTAGTGATGCATCTAGAACGAAACTGAAACTAAACTAAACTGCCTTGCTTGTCTCTGTCACATGCCCTCTGCTGGTCAGGCACAAGCAATCAATACATGCAAACATGCTGGTAAGGCATCATAATCAAACAGGCAAATACCATCTCTATTTGCTGATATCATTACAACATCTACGCCAGCTCTTCACTCGGTTAAGCCAGCATGGCCTCATTGTCAACCCGGCCAAATGCCAATTCGGTCTCACCAGCATCGATTTCCTGGGGCACAGGATAACATCGGACGGCGCCGTTCCACTAGCCACCAAGGTCGAGGCTGTTACAGCTTTTCCACATCCCCTCGCTGTTAAGTCCTTGCAGGAATTCCTGGGGATGGTTAATTTTTACCATCGTTTTGTCCCCAAGGCAGCGCAGTTGATGCAACCGCTGTATGAAGCACTGAAAGGGAAATCTGGCAAAGACCTCATCAACTGGACTCCCCAGATGGACCAGGCCTTCCTAGATACCGAAGCAGCACTGGCAGATGCAACCATGCTGGCACACCCTATTCCAGGTGCAACCATCGCTCTCACGATGGATGCTTCGGACTGCGCCATTGGAGCGGTGCAGGAGCAGTGGGTAGACGGGACTTGGCAGCCGCTGGCCTTTTTCAACCGCCAACTACGCAAGAACGAACGCAAGTACAGCATGTTCGATAGGGAGTTGCTCGCCCTGTTTTTGGCTATTCGACATTTTCGCTTCCTGCTAGAAGGACGCCTGTTCACCGCGTTTGTGGACCACAAACCACTCACGTTTGCCATGGCCAGAACGTCTGAACCTTGGTCAGCGTGGCAACAGCGCCACCTCACCTTCATTTCGGAATTCACCACCGATCTACGACACGTCTCGGGCAAGGACAATCTCGTGGCCGATTGCCTCTCCCGCGCTCCTGTCCTGGCAGTTAACCTGGGCGTCGATTTCACTGGCTTAGCGGAAGAGCAGTTGGCTGACCCCAAAGTTCAAGCGTACCGGACCACGCCTTCCAGTTGGCAAGTCGCTGACGTTCAGTTCCACTCAGCAGGAACCACACTTTTGTGCGACACGTCCATGGGAGTGCCTCGTCCCATAGTGCCGGTCGAGTGGCGCAAGAAAGTCTTTCGGGCGATACACGGGTTGTCGCACCCAGGGATGCGAGCTTCGCAACGTCTCATGTCCCACAAGTTCGTGTCGAAGGGCATGCACTTAGATGTCCGAGATTGGACAAACAATTGTATTGATTGTCAAAAAGCGAAAGTCAACTGGCATGTTAAAGCCCCTTTGGCTGAGTTTCCAGTGCCAGAGCGACGGTTTGACCACGTGCACGTGGATCTAGTGGGTCCTCTCCCCGGTTCACGGGGTTTCACGCATCTCCTTACAATAGTGGACCGCACCACCAGGTGGCCAGAGGCGATTCCGTTGGTCGCTACCACTACAGCTGATATTGCCAGGGCATTCCTGTCGTGGGTGGCTCGCTTCGGCGTCCCATCCGACATATCATTGGACCGAGGTCCACAATTCACTTCCGAATTATGGAACGCCATTGCACACGGCTTAGGTACCAAGCTACACCGTACCACCGCCTACCATCCGCAGGCGAATGGCCTGTGCGAAAGGTTCCATCGGTCACTTAAGGCATCCCTTCGTGCCAGCCTGCGCGGATCCAACTGGGTAGACAGATTGCCTTGGGTGATGCTAGGGCTAAGGACGGCTCCCAAGGAAGACCTTCAGTCTTCATCAGCTGAGTTAGTTTACGGGCAAACCTTGAGGGTCCCTGGTGACTTCCTGCCTCCACATACAGAACCGTGGTCTGCAACTCAGCAGCTTATCCAGCATTGCGAGGCGGCCAAGAACTTCCCGCCCATTCCGACCTCGCATCATGGCTTACAGAGGCCTCACGTTCCTGCGGACCTCATGTCCGCCGATTATGTCTTCATCAGGCACGACGCGCACAGAGACCCACTTAAACCACCATACGCCGGCCCATTTCGTGTCATATCTGCCGGTGAGAAATATTTCACCGTCGACGTAGGCGGCAGACCAGACACCATCTCCATCGACCGTCTGAAGGCCGCTCACCTCGATCGCACTGAAACAATAGTGCCTGCCCAGCCACCTCACCAAGGATGACCGCCGTTGCACGCCGATTCATCATTACAACAGCCAGCCGTTGAACCGCCTACAGATGCCTCACCGTCGTTTTCGCAGTCAGACACTGCGTTCGCCGCACCTGACACGCTGCAACAACCACAGCCACGCTCCATGCTTTCTCCCGACGTTCCACTTCAGCCGCCTGAGGGTCGTCGACGCTCGGAGAGAACCATCAAGCCCCCTGTTCGTTTGACACTGGCCATTAACGGGGATTCTGGTGGGGGGGCGCCTGTGGAGGAGCCACAAGAGACTCAGTGTACTTTAGTATAATCCCCTTAATTGTATTATAGTGCAGCCGGGGACTGCACCTTTAAACTGATTGTTACCTTTACAGTGTGTGTTTGCCTTTATCCTGCGTGGTGACGTCATGACGCCGATCACGTGGCCGCCAGTGGCGCGAAGAACGTGGGGACGTCATGATGTCAGCTTAGAGAACTTTCCAGCAGTCTTCGCCTACCTGGCATCTTGAACGAACGTGTTTTGATTTCCTCCTTGTAACATCCAGCAAACTTCGTTGTTATTAAATTCCAGTCTTTTAATCCATCGAGTTGAGCTGAATTATTTAGTTAGTGTGGTAAACCACTAATCTGCCTGTACAGAACATGTCTGGGCATGCCTCAGCTGGCTCCGCCCCTGGCTCCACCCCTAAGCCCAGGTATAAAGGTGATTGACCTCCAGTCCCCCTGGCTTTAAGGATCGGTCTACCAGCAGAGGCATGCTCATATTCTTTTGTTAATAAAAGCCTACTTGTTATAAGTTTAACTCTTAGTCTTCTGGAGTTATTGATGGTGCATCAATTTTATTAACAAAAGGTTTTGAAATGGAGCAAATCCTGAAACCGGAACGCCTGGAACTGGACCCTCAAACGGCGGATGCATCAAATAACTTTGAGCACTGGCTGAGCTGCTTCGAAGCATTCCTGCAGGCCTCCAGCACTACCGTCAGGACCGAAGCCGACAAACTGCTAGTACTGAACTCACGGGTGAGCCACCAAGTATATTCAATTATCCGAGGCGCTGTATCCTACACGGCCGCTATCACGATACTAAAAGAACAATATACTAAGCCAGTCAACGAGGTCTACGCTAGACACCTCCGGGCTACCCGCAAACAGCGACCCAGGGAATCGGGTGACGAATACCTACGGGCACTGAGAGTCCTCGGCCGGGACTGCAAGTGCAAATCGGTGACGGCCGCAGAAAATACTGATGACCTAATCAGAGACGCCTACGTCGCCGGCATCAGGTCCAGCTACACTCGACAGAGACTGCTAGAGCAAAGTGGGCTCAACCTGCAGAAGGCTGTGGCCCTTGCTAACTCGCTGGATGTGGCCCTCCGAAACATGGATGCCTACCCCCCCAACCATACGGCCCTCCCCGCCCCGTGGATGTCGCGGGGGCCGCCATCTTGGGACACGGTAAGGCCACAGGCCTGCGCCACGCCACCACCGCCACGGCCCACCTGCAGCCCAATTACAGCTGCGATGTCCAGAGGTTCAAAGTGCTATTTCTGTGGCCAGGCCAAGCACCCCAGACAACACTGCCCGGCGAAGGACGCGATCTGCTCCAAATGCGGAAAGAAGGGGCACTATGCCAAAGTGTGCAGGGCGAAACCGACCAACTCCAGCAGCGCTGCGTGTGAGCCGTACAGGTCGCCATCTTGGACACCACCAGCCGTGTGTGAGCCGTGCGGGCCGCCATCTTGGACATCACCAGCCGCGTGTGAGCGGTGCGGGCCGCCATCTTGGACGTCACTTTGGGACCAGGCCCCTGACTCCCCCACTGCTTCGCGCGAGTACAACAGCGACCCACCGACCTCAACGATGGCCTCCATCATCCTGGACCAATCCAGGCCTCACCAACTGGCCAGGTCCACGGTGGACATCAAGGTAAACGGTCACACAACAAACTGCCTATTTGACTGCGGGAGCACGGAGAGCTTTATCCACCCCGACACGGTGCGACGCTACTCCCTATCAGTCATGCCCACGCGCCACCGGGTCTCTATGGCCTCCAAGTCCCATACGGCGGACGGCGGCGGCTACTGTGTAGCGACCCTGACAGTAATGGGCACAGAGTACAAAGACTTTAAACTCCTTGTCCTGCCACAGCTCTGCGCTACTGTGCTACTGGGACTGGATTTCCAGTGCCACCTAGAGAGTGTCACGATGGCGTACGGCGGGCCCCTGCCCCCACTTACAGTCTGCAGCCGGCAAAATTTAAAACAACCGCCGCGCACAATATGCAGCCTATCCACCCTGAAAGTCAGCCCCCCCCCATTGTTTGCTAATCTCGCCCACGACTGCAAGCCCATCGCAACAAAAAGCAGGCGGTACAGTGCCGGGGATAGAAGCTTCATTAAAATAGAAGTAGAGAGACTCCTGCGGGAGGGGATTATCGAGGGCAGCACCAGCCCATGGCGAGCCGAAGTAGTGGTCGTGAAGACCGGCGAGAAACAGCGCCTGGTCATTGACTACAGTCAAACAACCAATAGGTATACCCAATTAGACGCATACCCCCTTCCCCGCATATCTGATATGGTCAATCAGATTGCACAGTACCGGGTATTCTCTACCATTGACCTGAAGTCGGCATACCACCAACTCCCTATCAGGCCTGAAGACCGCCAGTATACTGCCTTCGAGGCAAACGGCCGCCTCTACCACTTCCTCAGAGTCCCCTTCGGCGTCACCAACGGGGTCTCAGTCTTCCAAAGGGAGATGGACCGGATGGTTGACCAGAACGCGCTGCAGGCCACTTTTCCCTACCTGGACAATGTCACCATCTGCGGCCATGACCAGCAGGGCCATGACGCCAATCTAGAAAAATTCCTCCGAACAGCCCAGCGCTTAAATTTGACATACAACAAAGAAAAGTGTATGTTTCGCACCACCCGCCTCGCTATCCTTGGCTGTGTAGTGGAAAACGGAGTCATCGGCCCCGACCCCGACCGAATGCGCCCCCTTCTGGAACTACCCCTGCCTCACTGCCTCAAAGCCCTGAAGAGATGTCTGGGGTTTTTCTCTTATTACGCCCAATGGGTGCCCAATTACGCGGACAAAGCCCGGCCCCTTATCAAGTCAACCTCCTTCCCCCTGGCGGCAGAGGCCCGTGCAGCCTTCACCCGCATAAAAGAGGACATTGCAAAGGCTACAATGCACGCCGTGGACGAGTCCATCCCTTTCCAAGTGGAGAGCGATGCATCTGACTTCGCCCTGGCCGCAACCCTTAACCAGGTGGGGAGACCCGTGGCCTTCTTTTCACAAACCCTCCAGGGCCCCGAAATTAGACACTCCTCAGTCAAAAAGGAGGCCCAGGCTATAGTGGAGGCTGTACGGCATTGGAGGCATTACCTGGCCAGTAAACGCTTCACCCTGCTCACTGACCAACGATCAGTAGCATTTATGTTCAATAACAAGCAGAGGGGCAAAATCAAAAACGACAAGATATTGCGGTGGAGGATCGAATTATCCACCTACAATTATGATATCTTATACTGGCCCGGGAAACTTAATGAGCCCCCGGACGCCCTATCCCGTGGAACATGTGCCAACGCACAGGTCGATAGGCTACGGGCCCTCCACAACGATCTCTGCCACCCAGGGGTCACCAGGTATTTCCACTTCATTAAGGCCCGCAACCTACCTTACTCCATCGAGGAGGTCAGGACCATGACCAGGAACTGCCAAGTCTGTGCCGAATGCAAACCGCACTTTTATAGGCCAGACAGGGCGCACCTGATAAAAGCCACCCGCCCCTTCGAGCGCCTAAGCGTAGATTTTAAAGGGCCCCTCCCCTCCTCTGACTGCAACACGTACTTCCTCAACATCATTGACGAGTACTCCCGTTTCCCGTTCGCTATCCCCTGCCCGGACATGACCAGCGCCACAGTCATCAAATGTCTCAATGACCTCTTCGCCATATTCGGTTTTCCCAGCTACATCCATAGTGACAGGGGCTCGTCGTTTATGAGCGACGAGCTGCGCCAGTACCTGCTCGAAAAAGGGATAGCCACGAGCAGGACCACCAGCTACAACCCCCGGGGTAACGGACAAGTAGAAAGGGAGAACGCGACAGTGTGGAAAACCGCCATGCTAGCCTTAAAGTCCAGAGGCCTCCCAACCTCCCGCTGGCAAGAAGTCCTCCCCGATGCGCTTCACTCCATACGGTCACTACTCTGTACCGCCACGAACGCCACCCCTCACGAGAAAATGTTCGTCTTCCCTAGGAAATCCACCTCGGGGACATCGCTACCCGCCATGGCTGACGTCTCCAGGGCCCGTCTTGCTCAGGAAGCACGTGAGGAGCCATAAAACAGACCCCCTGGTCGAAAGGGTCCACCTCCTCCACGCCAACCCACAATATGCATACGTGGCGTATCCTGACGGGCGGGAGGACACGGTCTCCATACGAGACCTCGCACCCTCAGGTGCCACCGAAAACACCATTACCCACTACCCATTACCATTACCCACGACACACCCCTAGAAGGGAATCCACATCTAACCCAAGTAGATGGCACGCCAGGGCCCTGTGACCCACCCTTATACACCCACCGACCCCGCACCCACGAAGACGACACGCCGGTGCTCCGGCCCACGCGGGAAACGAACCGCCGCAGCCGGCACCACGACGATCACTACGGCAGACAAGACCCCCGGAGAGACTTGCCTATACGAACTTCTGAGACACTTCACCCCGCCGGACTCATTTTAAACAAGGGGTGAATGTGGTAAACCACTAATCTGCCTGCACAGAACATGTCTGGGCATGCCTCAGCTGGCTCCGCCCCTGGCTCCACCCCTAAGCCCAGGTATAAAGGTGATTGCCCTCCAGTCCCCCTGGCTTTAAGGATCGGTCTACCAGCAGAGGCATGCTCATATTCTTTTGTTAATAAAAGCCTACTTGTTATAAGTTTAACTCTTAGTCTTCTGGAGTTATTGATGGCGCATCAGTTAGGAACCTCCGTTCCTACAGTACCACGTTAACAGTCTAATATTTCACACTCCTTCTCCCTGATTTCAATGTTTGCATCGTCCCTCTCTTTTGTGAAAACAGACGCAAAGTATTCATTAAGAACCATACCCATGTCTTCCGCTTCCATACACAGGTTACCTTTATGGTCCCTAATAGGCCCTACTCTTACTTTAGTTATCCTCTTGCTCTTAATGTATTTATAAAACATCTTTGGGTTTTCCTTGATTTTACTTGCCGATATTTTTCTTTGCTTTCCTAATTTCCTTTTTAATTTCACCCCTGCACTTTCTATACTCTAGGATTTCTGCAGTATTGAGCCCTCGGTATCTGTCATAAGCTTCCCTTTTTTTCTTTATCCTACCCTGTATGCCCCTTGACATCCAGGGAGCTCTAGGTTTGTTAGTGTCACCCTTTTTCTTTAAGGGAATATACTTGCTTTGAACACTCACTATCTCCTTGAATGCCTCCCACTGCTCTGACACTGATTTACCTTCAAGTTTCTGTCTCCAGTCCACTTTGGCTGAATCACATCTTAGCTTTTCCCCAATTGAGAACTTTTATTTCTGGTCCATCCTTATCCTTTTCCATAACTACCCTAAATCTAACTGAATTATGATCACTACTCTTTGATACCCTTTCCACCTGCCCAGCTTCATTCCCTAAAACTAGGTCCAGAACCGCCCCTCTCTTGTTGGGCTTGCTACGTACTGGCTAAAAAAATTCTCCTGAATCCATTTTAAGAATTCTGCTCCCTCTATGCCTTTCACATTAATTTTATCCCAGTTAATATTAGGGAAGTTGAAATCCCCTAAAATTACTGCCCTATTTTTGCACGTCTCAGAAATTTGCCTACATATTTGCTCTTCTATCTCCCTCTGACTGTTCGGAGGTCTATGTAGTACACTCCCAGCAGTGTGATTGCCCTTTTTTTGTTTCTCAGTTCAACCCATATGGCCTCATTTGATGATCCTTCTAAGACATCCTCCCTCCTCACAGCTGTAATTGATTCTTTAATCAATATTGCGACCCCCCTCCTTTTTTTAACCCCTCTCCATTTCATCTGAAAACCCTTTAACCAGGAATGTTGAGCTGCCATTCCTGCCCTTCTTTCAGCCATGTTTCAGTAATAGCTATATTGTAGGAATCGTCAGATCCCTAACTGAAGCACTGAGGTCGAGTCAGTCCGATAATAAAACGAAGTTTAATAGAAACTAGAGAACAAACAATTGCATGCAGGAGAAATAATCAACAGGTCTTTTCTGGTGCTGGTTTCACGAGGTCTGAGTTGGGAACCTCCCACTCTCTGACGTCATGACGTTTCCCGCCGTTCGGGGCGTCACGTGACCAACGTGATGTCGTCATCGCGCTGATTCTGGGGCTTATCCAGAACAGCTATTTACATACAGTAAACAAACATAGGTGCTGTAGCACTCTGTTAAAGGCAGTTATACATTTATACAGGAGTCCGTTGGTGGCTTTGCCACAATATCATACTCCACATGTTGATCTGTGCCCTCAGCTCATCTGCTTTATTCCCTAGACTCCTTGCATTGAAGTATATACCATTTATAGAAACATAGAAGATAGGAGCAAGAGTAGGCCATTCGGCCCCTCAAGCCTACTCCGCCATTCAATGAGATCATGGCTGATCATCCAAACTCAGTACCCTGTCCCTGCCTTCTCCCCATATCCCTTGATCCCTTTAGCCTTAAGAAATATATCTACCTCCTTCTTGAATATATTTAATGAATTGGCCTCAACTGCCTTCTGTGGTAGAGAATTCCACAGGTTCACCACTCTCTGGGTGAAGAAATTCCTCCTCATCTCTGTCCTAAATGGCTTACCCCTTATCCTTAGACTGTGACCCCTGGTTCTGGACTCCCCGACCATCGGGAACATCTTTCCCGCATCTAGTCTGTCTAGTCCTGTTAGAATTTTATAAGTTTCAATGAGATCCCCTCTCATTCTTCTAAACTCCAGCGAGTATAAGGCCAATCGACCCAATCTCTCCTCATACGTCATTTCTGCCATCCCAGGTATCAGTCTGGTGAATCTTCGCTGCACTCCCTCCATGGTAAGAACATCCTTCCTCAGATAAGGTGACCAAAACTGCACACAATACTCAAGGTGTGGTCTCACCAAGGCACTGTACAACTGCAGCAAGACATCCTTGTTCCTGTACTCGAACCCTCTCGCTACGAAGGCCAACATACCATTTGCCTTCTTAACCGCCTGCTGCACCTGCATGCTTACCTTCAGCGACTGGTGCACAAGGACACCCAGGTCTCGTTGCACTTCCCCTTCTCCCAATCTATTGCCGTTCAGATAATAATCTGCCTTTCTGTTTTTGCCACCAAAGTGGATAACCTCGCATTTATCCACATTATACTGCATCTGCCATGCATCTGCCCAATCACCCAACCTGTCCAAATCATACTGGAGTTTCTCGGCATCCTCCTCACAGCACACATGCCCACCCAGCTTTGTGTCATCTGCAAACTTGGAGATATTACATTTAGTTCCCTCGTCTAGATCATTAATATATATTGTGAATAGCTGGGGTCCTAGGACCGATCCCTGCGGTACCCCACTAGTCACTGCCTGCCACTCGGAAAAAGACCCGTTTATTCCAACTCTTTGCTTCCTGTCTGCCAACCAGTTCTCTATCCAAGTCAGTACTGTGATGAAATATTCCATTCATCACTCATCAGTATTTCTCTGCCTGTGACTGTGGTTGGTTTCAGTTTCATTTCCATTGTATTGTACTGTATGTAGGGCTCCGCCCATACCTGGCTCCTATGTAAGCTGGCCCAGCCTGCAGCACATCCAGTACGGCAGACCTCTGGATGGAAGATACATTCTCCTCTGTGTGTTACCTTCTAAGTCAATAAAAGCCTTGTTTTGTTTCGCTAACATCGAGTCTCGGATTTATTGAGGCACATCAAGTACCTTGCCCCCAATCCCATGTGCCTTAACTTTATACGCTACACATTTGGCTCTGGCAAACTCCCTTGTTGTCTATTTTCTAGCCTTTGTTTCCTCTGCCTACCAAACTTGCTTACTAATTTTCTGCCTTTCATTTCCAGCTTTACTTCTTTCCCTTCTGAATCGAATCTCAGGTTTCCATCTCCCTGGCAAGCTAGTTTAAACCCTCCCCAGCAGCAAGTCCTGTTGAGGTGCAATCCAACCGGCTTGTACAGGTCCCACCTCCCCCAGAAACGATCCCAATGCCTCAGGAATCTAAAGCCCTCCCCCCTGCACCATCTCTCCAGCCACACATTCATCTTCTCTACCCTCCTGTTTCTGTACTCACTAGCACGTGGCACCGGGAGTAATCCGGAGATTACTACCTTTGAAGGAGTGAATGTTTAAGGTGGTGGATGGGTTACCAACCAAGCAGGCTGCTTTGTCCTGGATGGTGTCAAGCTTCTTGAGTGTTGCTGGCGCTGCACTCATCCAGGCAAGAGGAGAGTATTCCATCACACTCCTGCCTTGTGCCTTGTAGATGGTGGAAAGGCTTTGGGGAGTCAGGTGGGACACTCGTCGCAGAATACCCAGCTTCTGACCTACTCTTGAAGACGCATGTAATATATCCTAGTTTGCAGATGATACAAAGCTGGGTGGGAATGCAAGTTGTGAGGAGGATGCAAAGAGGCTTCAAGGGGATATAGACAGGCTAAGTGAGTGGGCAAGAATATGGCAAATGGAATATAATGTGGAGAAATGTGAAGTTATCCACTTTGGTAAGAAAAATAGAAAAGCAGAGTATTTTTTAAATGGTGAGAGATTGGGAAATGTTAGTGTTCAGAGGAACTTGGGTGTCCTTGTACACGAATCACAAAGTTAACAAACAGGTGCAGCAAGCAATTAGGAAAGCAAATGGTATGTTGGCCTTTATTACAAGAGGATTTGATATAAGAGTAAAGATGTCTTACTGCAATTATATAGGGCCATGGTGAGACCACACCTGGGAGTATTGTGTACAGTTTTGGTCTCCTTACCTAAGGAAGGATATACTTGCCATAGAGGGAGTACAATGAAGGTTCACCAGACTGATTCCTGGGATTGGGGGGATTGTCCTATGAGGAGAGATTGAGTAGGCTAGGCCTATATTTTCTAGAGTTTAGAAGAACGAGAGGTGATCTCATTGAAACATACAAAATTCTTACTGGGCTTGACAGGGTAGTTGCAGGGAGGTTGTTCCCCCTGGCTGGGGAGTCTAGAACCAGGGGTCACAGACTCAGAATAAGGGGTCAGCCATTTAGGACTGAGATGAGGATAAATTTCTTTACTCAAAGGGTGGTGAACCTTTGGAATTCTCTACCCCAGAGGGCTGTGGATGCTCAGTCGTTGAGTATATTCTTGACAGAGATCGTTAGATTTTTGGATGTTAAGGGAATCAAGGGATATGGGGAAAGTGCAGGAAAGTGGAGCTGAGGTAGAAGATCAGCCATGATCTTATTGAAGCGGAGCAGGCTCGAAGGACCAAATGGCCGACTCCTGCTCCTATTTCTTATGTTTGTGCATTCATCAGCGAACATCCCCACTTCCGACCTTATGATGGAGGGAAGGTCATTGATGAAGCAGCTGAAGATGGTTGGGCCTAGGACACTGCCCTGAGGAACTTCTGCAGCGATGTCCTGGGGCTGATATGATTGACCTCCAACAACCACAACTATCTTCCTTTGTGCTAGGTATGACTCCAGCCAGTGGCATGTTTTCCCCGATTCCCATTAACTTCAATTTTACTGGGGCTCCTTGATGCCACACTTGGTCAAATGCTGCCATGATGTCAAGGGAAGTCACTCTCACCTCACCTCTGGAATTCAGTTCTTTTGTCCATGTTTACACCAAGGCTGTAATGAGGTCTGGAGCAAAGCGTTCCTGGAGGAACCCAAACTGAGCATTGGTGAGCAGGTTGTTGGTGAGTAAATGCTGCTTAATAGCACTGTTGACAACACCTTCCGTCACTTTCCTGATGATTGAGAGTAGGCTGATGGGGCGGTAATTGGTTGAATTGGATTTGTCTTGCGATTTATATGTGATGAGGGTTTCTGCCTCTACCACCCGTTCAGGCAGTGAGTTCCAGACCCCCACCACCCTCTGGGTGAAAATAATTATCTTCAAATCCCCTCTAAACCTCTTACCAATTACTTTAAATCTTTGGGTTTTCCTTGCCAATATTTTTTCATGTCCTCTCTGCTTTCCTAATAACGAGTGGTGTGCCACAGGGATCAGTGCTGGGGCCTCAACTTTTTACAATTTATATAGATGACTTGGATGAAGGCACCGAAGGTATGGTTGCTAAATTTGCTGATGACACAAAGATAGGTAGGAAAGTAAATTGTGAAGAGGACATAAGGAGGCTACAAAGAGATATAGATAGGTTAAGTGAGTGGGCAAAGATCTGGCAAATGGAGTATAATGTGGGAAAATGTGAAATTGTCCAGTTTAGTAGGAAGAATAGAAAAGAAGCATATTATCTAAATGGTGAGAGATTGCAGAGCTCTGAGATGCAGAGGGATCTGTGTGTCCTAGTGCATGAATCACAAAAGGTTAGTATGCAGGTACAGCAAGTAATTAGGAAAGCTAATAGAATGTTATTGTTTATTGTGAGGGAAATTGAATACAAAAGTAGGGAGGTTATGCTTTAGTTATACAGGGCATTTGGTGAGACCACATCTGGAGTACTGTGTACAGTATTGGTCTCCTTATTTAAGGAAGGATGTAAATGCGCTGGAAGCAGTTCAGAGAAGGTTTACTAGACTAATACCTGGAATGGGCGGGTTGTCTCATGAGGAAAGGTTGGACAGGCTAGGCTTGTATCCACTGGAGTTTAGAAGAGTAAGAGGTGACTCAATTGAAACATATAAGATCCTGAGGGGTCTTGACCGGGTGATGTGGAGAGGATGTTTCCTCTTGTGGGAGAATCTAGAACTAGGGGTCACTGTTTAAAAATAAGGGGTCGCCCATTTAAGACAGAGATGAGGAGAAATTTTTTCTCAGAGGGTCGTGAATCTTTGGAACTCTCTTCCTCAGAGGGCGGTGGAAGCAGAGTCTTTGAATATTTTTAAGGCAGAGGTAGATAGATTCTTGATAAGCAAGGGGTGAAAGGTTATCGGGGTAGGCGGGAATGTGGAGTAATCAGATCAGCCATGATCTTGTTGAATGGCGGAGCAGGCTCGAGGGGCCGAATGGCCTACTCCTGCTCCTATCTTCTATGGTTCTATGTAATGCTGAGCTGCCATTCCTGCCCTTCTTTCAGCCATGTCTCAGTGACAGTTACAATATCATACTCCCTTGTGTCTATCTGTGCCCTCAGCTCATCTGCTTTATTCCCTAGACTCCTTGCATTATATACCATTTAGCACTGCCAAACTACCTTGTTGTCTATTTTCTAGCCTTTGTTTCCTCTGCCTTCCAAACTCGCTTACCAATTTTCTGCCTTCCATTTCCGCTTTACTTCTCTCCCTTCTGAATCTACTCTCAGGTTCCCATCCCCCTGCCAAGCTAGTTTAAACCCTCCCCAACAGCACTAGCAAATCCCCTCCGCGAGGATAATGGTTCCAGTCCTGTTGAGGTGCAACCCGTCTGGCTTGTACAGGTTCCACCTCCCCGAGAAACGGTCCCAATGCCTCAGGAATCTAAAGCCCTCCCTCCTGCACTATCGCTCCAGCCACACATTCATCTGCTCTATCTTCCTGTTTCTGTACTCACTAGCTCGTGGCACCGGGAGTAATCCAGAGATTGCTACCTTTGAGGTCCTGCTTTTTAATCTCTTTCATAGTTCCCTAAAATCTGCCTGCAGGACCTCATCCCTCTTTCTACCTATGTCGTTGGTACCGACCTTTGGCTGTTCACCCTCTCCCCTCAGAATGTTCTGCAGCCCCTCAGTGACATCCTTGACCCTGGCACCAGGGAGGCAACATAGCATCCTCGAGTCACGTCTGCAACGGCAGAAACGCCCATCTGCTCCCCTAACTATCGATTCCCCTATGATTATTGCTCTTCCACTCTTCTTCCTCATCCCCCATGCACCTGAGCAATCTATGGTGCCGTGGACTTGGCTCTGGCTGCACTCCCCAGAGGAACCATTGCTCCCACCAGTATTCAGAACTGAAAACCGGTTAGCAAGCAAGATGCACTCAGGGGATTCCTGCCCTACCTGCCTGGTGGTCCTCTTCTGTCTGGCAGTCACCCATTCCCTCTCTGCCTGCACACTCTTAAGCTGCGGGGTGAAACGTGCTATCCACGAAGTTCTCAGCCTCGCGGATGCATTGCAATGACTCCAGCCGCCGCTCAAGCTCTGAAACCTGTGTAAGAGCCTGAGCTTAGGGCTAGGCAGGGTGTAGGAGGCTTTGGGCTGGGGGTGGGGCTGAGGCAGGGTGTAGGTGACCTCGCCCTAGGGCTGAGACAAGGTGTAGGCCTGAGCCTAGGGCTGGGGCAGGGTGTAGGAGGCCTGAGCCTAGAGCTGGGGCAGGGTGTAGGAGGCCTGAGCCTAGGGCTGGGGCAGGGTGTAGGAGGCCTGAGCCTAGGGCTGGGGCAGGGTGTAGGAGGCCTGAGCCTAGGGCTGGGGCAGGGTGTAGGAGGCCTGAGCCTAGGGCTGGGGCAGGGTGTAGGAGGCCTGAGCCTAGGGCTGGGGCAGGGTGTAGGAGGCCTGAGCCTAGGGCTGGGGCAGGGTGTAGGAGGCCTGAGCCTAGGGCTGGGGCAGGGTGTAGGAGGCCTGAGCCTAGGGCTGGGGCAGGGTGTAGGAGGCCTGAGCCTAGGACTGGGTGTAGGAGGCCCGAGCCTAGGGCTGGGGCAGGGTGTAGGAGGCCTGAGCCTAGGGCTGGGGCAGGGTGTAGGAGGCCTGAGCCTAGGGCTGGGGCAGGGTGTAGGAGGCCTGAGCCTAGGGCTGGGGCAGGGTGTAGGAGGCCTGAGCCTAGGGCTCGGGCAGGGTGTAGGAGGCCTGAGCCTAGGGCTGGGGCAGGGTGTAGGAGGCCTGAGCCTAGGGCTGGGGCAGGGTGTAGGAGGCCTGAGCCTAGGGCTGGGGCAGGGTGTAGGAGGCCTGAGCCTAGGGCTGGGGCAGGGTGTAGGAGGCCTGAGCCTAGGGCTGGGGCAGGGTGTAGGAGGCCTGAGCCTAGGGCTGGGGCAGGGTGTAGGAGGCCTGAGCCTAGGACTGGGTGTAGGAGGCCCGAGCCTAGGGCTGGGGCAGGGTGTAGGAGGCCTGAGCCTAGGGCTGGGGCAGGGTGTAGGAGGCCTGAGCCTAGGGCTGGGGCAGGGTGTAGGAGGCCTGAGCCTAGGGCTCGGGCAGGGTGTAGGAGGCCTGAGCCTAGGGCTGGGGCAGGGTGTAGGAGGCCTGAGCCTAGGGCTGGGGCAGGGTGTAAGAGGCCTGAGCCTAGGGCTGGGGCAGGGTGTAAGAGGCCTGAGCCTAGGGCTGGGGCAGGGTGTAGGAGGCCTGAGCCTAGGGCTGGGGCAGGGTGTAGGGGGCCTGAGCCTAGGGCTGGGGCAGGGTGTAGGAGGCCTGAGCCTAGGGCTGGGGCAGGGTGTAGGGGGCCTGAGCCTAGGGCTGGGGCAGGGTGTAGGGGGCCTGAGCCTAGGGCTGGGGCATGGTGTAGGAGGCCTGGGGCAAGGTGTAGGAGGCCTGAGCCTAGGGCTGGGGCAGGGTGTAGGAGGCCTGAGCCTAGGGCTGGGGCAGGGTGTAAGAGGCCTGAGCCTAGGGCTGGGGCAGGGTGTAAGAGGCCTGAGCCTAGGGCTGGGGCAGGGTGTAGGGGGCCTGAGCCTAGGGCTGGGGCAGGGTGTAAGAGGCCTGAGCCTAGGGCTGGGGCAGGGTGTAAGAGGCCTGAGCCTAGGGCTGGGGCAGGGTGTAAGAGGCCTGAGCCTAGGGCTGGGGCAGGGTGTAGGGGGCCTGAGCCTAGGGCTCGGGCAGGGTGTAGGAGGCCTGAGCCTAGGGCTCGGGCAGGGTGTCGGAGGCCTGAGCCTAGGGCTGGGGCAGGGTGTAAGAGGCCTGAGCCTAGGGCTGGGGCAGGGTGTAAGAGGCCTGAGCCTAGGGCTGGGGCAGGGTGTAGGGGGCCTGAGCCTAGGGCTGGGGCAGGGTGTAGGAGGCCTGAGCCTAGGGCTGGGGCATGGTGTAGGAGGCCTGGGGCAGGGTGTAGGAGGCCTGAGCCTAGGGCTGGGGCTGGGGCAGGGTGTAGGAGGCCTGAGCCTAGGGTTGGGGCAGGGTGTTGGAGGCCTGAGCCTAGGGCTCGGGCAGGGTGTAGGAGGCCCGAGCCTAGGGCTGGGGCAGGGTGTAGGAGGCCTGAGCCTAGGGTTGGGGCAGGGTGTAGGAGGCCTGAGCCTAGGGTTGGGGCAGGGTGTACTCTTTTTGTTGGGCGATTAACCAATTAGTCTGCAAATTAATAAAACTTTAAAAGAACCTTAACAAATTAAATTAAAATTGTGTTGGCTGGGGTGATGACGCACTCCCGTCCCCGTGGCGCCCACTGGTCGCGGAAGGCCTCAAGCATGCTGGCGGACACTGCATGCTCCATCTCCAGGGCCACCCGGGAGCGAACATGGCTGCAGAAGAGAGGCAGGCAATCAGGCTGAACGACCCCCTCGGTGCCCGCTGCCTGGACCAGTTGATGGCCTTTTTGGCCAGGCCCAGGAGCAGTCCTACGAGGAGGTCATCCGATCTGCCCGCTCCCCTCCGCACCGGGTGAGCAAAGATCAGGAGCGTGGGACTGAAGTGCAGCCAAAAATCGAGGCGCAGCCCCTTCAAATAATGAAAGAGGGGCTGCAACCTCTCACATTCAGTATAAACGTGGAACATGGACTCCTCCAGGCCGCAGAAAAGGCAGGCGGCCTGGGAGTCCATGAACCGACTTAAAACCATATTGCACGGGACTGCACTGTGCAACACCCTCCAGGCCAAGTCCCCAATAGAAAAAGGGAGGACTCCCGCGTAGAGAGCCCTCCATTGGGGACCTCATCCTCCGCTGGACGGCACGCCAAGGCGTGTCCGGACGGCAGACAAAGGCGGCAAAGTGGAGAGTGTGCAGGAGCAGCCCGTACAGGAAACACCTCCGTGCAGAATGAAAAGGCACAGAGGGCATTTCCCCGAGATGGCTCAAGTTGTGAGGCGTCGGTTCCCGAGAGGGGTTTTGGGACCGGGCGCCGATGAGGAAGTCCGTCCAAACGGGAGTCAGTTCGGACGGGATCGTCCACATGCTTGAGCCTCCTCGCTACACCCAGTAGAGTCGGGGCCCAGTGCCACTTTCAGCGACTCGATGGCTTTGACTGCGAGCCGGATGTTGGCCCAAGACAGGCGCTGCGCCAGCTCTGCCAGCGCCATCCAGCCTGCTCCTCTGCCAGGTCACCTTGCCAGGCACAGCCCTGCCCTCCGCCAGCCACCCGAACCCGCGGTCGTGGAGGTGCGGATTCCTGAGCAGCGGCTCCCGAAGGACAGCTGCCACTCCTGACAGGGGAGAACTCCGCCTGGAGGCGACGTTGTTCCAGACCCATAGCAGTTCCTGGTAGAAGACAGGCAGCTCCCGCAGACAGGCACGTGTACCGCCCAGTTTCACAAACAGGGACTGCGTGTTGTAATTGAGGCCATGCAGCTGACGGAAGAAATACGTTGCCAGCGCACACCATTGAGGAGGATGCTCAACGTACAGGTATCTCTGCAGCGTCTGAAGACGGAAAGTCGCAGCTTGGGTGCGAAGGTACACCAGCGGCTGACTGCCCTCCCTAAGCGGGAGACACAGAACTGCAGCAGAGACCCAGTGCTTCCTTTTGTCCCAGAAGAAGTCGATGAGCTTCTTCTGCATCTTGTCGACAAACGCAGGGGGAGGGATCAAAGTGACTAAAAGCCAATGCACCTGGTATTCCCAGGCGGTCTCCCATCCAAGTACTAACCGGGCCTGACTCTGCTTAGTTTCCAAGATCAGTTGTTTTCAGCACACTGTGGCCCTAGGCTGGGGCAGGGTGTAGGAGGCCTGAGCCTAGGGCTGGGGCAGGGTGTAGGAGGCCCGAGCTTAGGGCTGGGGCAGGGTGTAGGAGGCCTGAGCTTAGGGCTGGGGCAGGGTGTAGGAGGCCCGAGCCTAGGGCTGGGGCAGGGTGTAGGAGGCCCGAGCCTAGGGCTGGGGCAGTGTAGGAGGCCTGAGCCTAGGGCTGCAGCAGGGTGTAAGAGGCCTGGGCCTAGGGCTGGGGCAGGGTCTAGAAGCCCTCACCCTAGGGCTGGGACACCATATAGGAGGCCTGGGCCTAGTGTTGGGGCAGCATATAGGAGGCCTAGGGCTGGGGCAGGGTGCTGGAGGCCTGACCCTGGGGCTGGGGCAGCGTAAAGGAGGCCTGGGCCTCGGGCCAGGGCAGCGTAAAGGAGGCCTGGAGCAGGGTGCCTGGGCCTAGGGCTGAGGCAGGGTGTAGGAGGCTTCGGGCTGCGACAACATATAGGAGGCCTGGGGCAGGGTGCAGGACGCCTGAGCTTAGGGCTGGGGCAGGGTGTAGGAGGCCTGAGCTTAGGGCAGGGTGTAGGACGCCTGAGGCTAGTGTAGGGGACCTGAGGCAGGGTCTAGAAACCCTCGCCCTGGGACAACGTATATGAGGCCTAGGCCTGAGGCAGGGTATAGCCCTGGCCCGAGCAGCTGCTATCTCAAGGGTGCTAGGCAACCAGGCTTGTTGCGCATGCGCAGTGTGAGTACGGAGGCGAGCTGGCTGCGCAATGCGTGTTGTCGCGCGCAGGCGCAGTGATTTTGCGAGGGGTGGAGCCTTGCACTGCGCAGGCGCGCTAAGATGGCGGCTGCTAGGTGCTGGTCACGTTTGGTGTCGGTGACCTGGAGCCCGGCGGCCGGAGCCGCGTTACATGATGCCGGGGTCCTGCGGATGTTCGGCCTCCGTACCCTGTGTAACGCGTTTGGGAAGGGCAATGGACTGCTGTTGACTGGTGGCCTGGGCCTGAGGCTCGGTCTGGAGCTGCCCGGTGAGGAGAGTGGGCCTAGCCGGAGAGCGGTGGTGCAGCCGGCACATCGGGCTGTTAATTTTTGCATCGCCTTCCCCACCCCTGACAGTAGGAGGGGAACCTCAAGAGTCCCCAGGGTGGGGGTCTGTGCTCCCTACCCAGGCCAGTGAGGGTCTGTGCTCCGCCCCCCAGGCCAGTGAGGGTCAGTGCTCTCCCACCCCCCCAGGCCAGTGAGGGTCTGTGCTCCCCCCGCCCCCCACCCAGGCCAGTGAGGGTCAGTGCTCTCCTCTTCCCCCCCCCCCCCCCCCCAGGCCAGTGAGTGTCAGTGCTCCGCCAGCCACCCCCAGGCCATTGAGTGCCAGTGCTCCCCCCCCCCCCCCCCGCCAAGGCCAGCGAGGGTCAGTGCTCCCCCACCCCCACAGGCCAGTGAGTGTCAGTGCTCTCCCCTCCCTCCCTCCCTCAGTGGATCAAAGGTCTCCTGATTGAAACTGTTGCTATGCAAGTTGTTTTATTTAAAGAGAATGAGGGAGAGATGATGATTCCTTCTGTCTTGGCATCAAGACGCCAGAGTGCAGGGGAAGGTATAGTGGGGTACAGTGCAGAATGTGGGCAGAATTCAAAGCGGCACTCCTCAAAAGTTTCGGTCTTTCAGCCAAACTTGTTAAGAGAGGTTTTTTTGCGGATAAATCTGGTTAAGGTAAAACTATTGTGAAATATTTTTACTGTTTGCCCAGTTGTGGTTAGCTATAGCAATGATCGCCTGATGTCTTAACTGGAGGAGAAAGAAACTGGGGGCGGCAGTTTGATTAGAACGAGAGGTGGACTAAAGAGTGGAGTTCCTTGGTTCGAGGGGAGAGGATTGCTCCTTGATATGGGAGCAGTAACATGCTTGTTACAATTTCTCTGCAGAAGATTGTGGGTGTTTTTCTAATTGTTTCTTTTCCCCATTCCCGCCCCCCAAGGCTCTGCACCACATCGTCTGGGTGTTGCTGGATTTCACACGTCTTCTAGTTTAGCCAAGGCTGATTATTACGAGCTGCTGGGGATCCCACGCAGCGCTACGCAGAGAGAGATAAAGAAGGCCTATTACCAGGTATGAGAAGAGAGTGTCATTTTAACCAGAATCACTGGCTGGAGCGACGAAACAACAAAGAGCAGAAAACACTGGTGGGAGTAGTTTATAGGTCTAACAGTAGTTGTCGTGTCGGGCACAGTATAAATCAGGAAATTAGAGGTGCATGTAACAAGGGTAAGACAGTAATCATGGGGGACTTTAATTTTTGTATAGACTGGGCAAAACAAATTTGCAGTAATAGTGCAAAGGACGAGTTCATGGAATGCATTCAAGATAGTTTTCTAGATCAGTATGTCGAGGAACCAACTTGGGAACAGGCTATCTTGGATCTAGTATTGTGCAACGAGATGGTTAATTAATAACCTTGTAGTAAAGGAGCATCTGGGGAGCAATGATTGTAATAGGAGTGATTTAGTTAAGTCCGAAACTAGGGTCTTAAATCTGAACGAAGCAAACGATGTAGGTATGAGAGTTGAGTTGGCTAAGGTAGGTTGTGAAACTAGATTTAAAATATATAACGGTAGATAAGCAATGACAAACATTTAAAGAAATAATTCAGAACAAGATAAATTAAAGATAGTATTTGATTAAAGGAAGAGGCTTATAATGTTGCCAAAAAGAGTAGTAAGCCTGAGGATTGGGATGATTTTAGAATTCAGCAAAGGAGGACCAAGAAATTGATAGAGAGAAAATGGAATATGAGAGTTGTGGTAAACCACTGTTAACTCTGTACAGGTCCGGGCATGTCTCCGCCCCTGGCTCCACCCCTAAGCCCAGGTATAAAGGTGACTCACCACCCTTCCCCCGGGAGCTCTTGGGATGGATCCACTAGCAGAGGCATGCTCCAGTTCTTAGTCAATAAAAGCCTACTTCGTATAAGTTCAACTCGTAGTCTTTGGTGTTGTTGATAGTGCATCAATTTTATTGACTAAATTTTCGACATGGAGCAAATCTTGAAGCCGGAACGTTTAGACCTGGATCCTCAAGCAGCAGATGCAGCCAATAACTTTGAACACTGGCTGAGCTGTTTCGAAGCCTTCCTGGAGGCCTCCAGCACTACCGTCACTACAGATGACGCGAAACGGCTTGTCTTGAACTCACGGGTGAGCCACCGAGTCTACTCGATCATCCGAGACGCCACAACTTACGCGGCCGCCATCGCGACGCTAAAGGAACAATACGTGAGGCCTGTTAACGAGGTCTACGCCAGACACCTCCTGGCTACCCGAAAACAGCGCCCCGGGGAATCGGGCGCCGAATATTTACTGGCACTGAGAGTCCTCGGCCGTGCCTGTAATTGCAAAGCGGTGACGGCCAAGGAATGCACGGAAGACCTGATCCGAGACGCCTACGTAGCTGGCATCAGGTCCAACTATACTCGGCAGAGGCTGCTGGAACAGAGGGGGCTCGACCTGCAGAAGACGGTGGCCCTCGCTAACTCGTTAGACGTGGCCCTCCAGAACATGGACGCCTACCCCCCCTGACCGGATGGCCACGTGGATGTCACGGGAGCAGCATCTTGGGACCCGGTAAGGCCACAAGCCGCCAGCAGCCCAACTACAGCTGCAATGACCAGAGGCCAGAAATGCTACTTCTGCGGCCAGGCCAAGCACCCCAGACAGCAATGCCCAGCAAAGGACGCGACCTGCTCCAAATGCGGCAAGAAAGGCCACTACGCGAGAGTGTGCAGGGCGAAATCGACCCCCAATTCCAGCAACGCCACGTGTGAACCGTGCAGGCCGCCATTTTGGGCACCACCAGCCGCGGGGGAGCCGCCATCTTGGACACCATTTCGAGACCAGGCCCCCGGCGTGGGCGAATACTACAGCGACCCACCGACCTCGACGATGGCCTCCATCACCCTGGACCAATCTAGGCCCCATCAACTAGCCAGGTCCATGATGAACGTAAAGGTAAATGGCCATGCCACAAATTGCCTTTTCGACTGCGGAAGCACGGCGAGCTTCATCCACCCCGACACGGTGCGACGCTACTCCCTGTCGGTTATGCCCACACGCCACCAGGTCTTTATGGCCTCAAAGTCCCATACGGCGGACGTCGGCGGCTACTGTGTAGCGACTCTGACAGTGAACGGCGTGGAGTACAGAGATTTTAAATTCCTCGTCCTGCCACAGCTCTGCGCTCCCGTACTGTTAGGATTAGACTTCCAGTGCCATCTGGAGAGCGTCACGATGGCATATGGCGGGCCCCTGCCCCCACTTACAGTCTGTAGCCGGCAGAATTTAAACACGGCGCCGCGCAAAGTATGCAGCCTGTCCACCCTGAAGGTCAAACCCCCCCCCCCCCCCCCTCCATTGTTCGCTAACCTCGCCAAAGACTGCAAGCCAATTGCTACTAAAAGCAGGCGGTACAGTGCCGGGGATAGGAGCTTTATTAAATCAGAAGTAGAAAGACTCCTGAGGGAAGGGATTGTCGAGGGCAGCACCAGCCCATGGCGAGCCCAAGTGGCGGTAGTGAAGACCGGCGAAAAACAGCGCCTGGTTATTGATTACAGCCAGACGATCAATCGATACACGCAATTAGACGCATACCCACTTCCCCCCCCATATCTGACATGGTCAACCAGATAGCACAATACCGGGTATTCTCGACGATTGATCTGAAGTCTGCATACCACCAGCTCCCCATCAGGCCTGAGGACCGCCAGTACACGGCCTTCGAGGCCGACGGTCGCCTCTACCACTTCCTCCGAGTCCCCTTCGGCGTCACCAACGGGGTCTCGGTCTTCCAAAGGGAGATGGACCGGATGGTTGACCAGAACGCGCTGCAGGCCACCTTCCACTATCTAGACAACGTCACCATCTGCGGCCATGACCGGCATGACCACGACGCCAACCTAGAAAAATTCCTCCGTACGGCCCAACGGCTGAATCTGACATACAACAGAGAAAAATGTATGTTACGCGCCTCGCTATTCTTGGCTGCGTGGTGGAAAACGGAGTCATCGGCCCCGACCCCGACCGAATGCGCCCCCTCCTGGAACTACCCCTCCCCCACTGCCTAAAAGCCCTGAAGAGATGCCTAGGGTTCTTCTCTTACTACGCCCAGTGGGTGCCCAACTATGCGGACAAAGCCCGGCCCCATATCAAGTCAACCTCCTTCCCCCTGACGGCAGAGGCCCGTGCGGCCTTCACCCTCATAAAAGAGGACATTGCGAAGGCCACAATGCACGCAGTGGATGAGTCCATCCCTTTCCAAGTGGAGAGCGATGCATCCGACTTCGCCCTAGCCGCAACCCTTAACCAGGCGGGGAGACCCGTGGCCTTCTTTTCACGGACCCTCCAGGGCCCCGAAATTCGACACTCAGTCGAGAAGGAGGCCCAGGCGATAGTGGAGGCTGTACGGCACTGGAGGCATTACCTGGCCGGTAAACGTTTCACCCTGCTCACTGACCAACGGTCAGTAGCATTTATGTTTAACAACAGACAAAGGGGGAAAATCAAAAATGATAAGATATTGCGGTGGAGGATCGAGTTATCCACCTACAACTACGATATCTTATACCGGCCCGGGAAACTTAATGAGCCCCCAGACGCCCTATCCCGTGGGACATGTGCCAACGCACAAGTCGATAGGCTACGGACCCTCCACAATGATCTCTGCCACCCGGGGGTCACCAGGTTCTTCCATTTTATTAAAGCTCGCAACCTGCCTTACTCCATCGAGGAGGTCAGGACCATGACCAGGAACTGCCAGGTCTGCGCCGAATGCAAACCGCATTTTTATAGGCCAGACAGGGCACACCGGATTAAAGCCACCCACCCCTTCGAACGTCTCAGCGTCGATTTCAAGGGGCCCCTTCCCTCCTCTGACCGCAACACGTACTTCCACAATATTATTGACGAGTACTCCCATTTCCCCTTCGCCATCCCCTGCCTGGACATGACCAGCGCCACAGTCATCAGGTGCCTCAACGACCTGTTCGCCATATTTGGCCACAGCGACGGGCTCGTCGTTCATGAGCGACGAGCTGCGCCAGTACTTGCTCGAGAAGGGCATAGCCACGAGCAGGACTACCAGCTACAACCCCCGGGGTAACGGACAGGTAGAGAGGGAGAACGCAACGGTGTGGAAGACCGCCATGCTCGCCCTAAAATCCAAGGGCCTCCCAATCTCCCGCTGGCAAGACGTCCTCCCCGATGCGCTCTACTCCATACGATCACTGCTCTGTACTGCCACAAACGCCACCCCTCACGAGAAGATGTTCGTCTTCCCCAGGAAATCCACCTCGGGGACATCACTACCACCATGGCTGACGTCTCCGGGACCCATCCTGCTGAGGAAACACGTGAGGAGCCATAAGACGGACCCCCTGGTCAAAAAGGTTCACCACCTCCACGCCAACCCACAGTACGCCTACGTGGCGTATCCTGACGGGCGGGAGGACACAGTCTCAATTCGAGACCTCGCACCCTCAGGTACCACCCGAAACACCATCGATCACCATCCACTACCTCCACCCACCACCACTACCCACGACGCACCACCGGGGTGTCTACCACGAACTGACGACATGCCGGTGCCATCCCTACCCCGAGAGGACGACACGCCAGTGCTCCGTCCCACGCGAGAAGCGGCCGCGGGCAAAGAACTGCCGCAACCGGCACCACAAAGATCATTACGGCAGACAAGACCCCCGGAGAGACTTTCGTATACGAACTTTTGAAACACTTCACCCCACCGGACTCTTTTTTAAACGAGGGGTGAATGTGGTAAACCACTGTTAACTCTGTACAGGTCCGGGCATGTCTCCGCCCCGGCTCCACCCCTAAGCCTGGGTATAAAGGTGACTCACCACCCTTCCCCCGGGAGCTCTTAGGATGGATCCACTAGCAGAGGCATGCTCCAGTTCTTAGTCAATAAAAGCCTACTTTGTATAAGTTCAACTCGTAGTCTTTGGTGTTGTTAGTGCATCGAGAGTAAACTACCAAGAGACATAAAAACAGATTGTAAAAGCTTCTATAGGTATATAAAAAGGAAGAGAATAGCAAAAGTAAATGTGGATCCCTTACAGGCAGAGACAGGAGAAAGTACAATGGGGAATAAGGAAATGGCCGAGACATTAAACAAATACTTTGTATCTGTCTTCACTGAAGAAGACACAAAAACTATTTTGGAAATAGTGGGGAATCAAGGGTCTAGTGAGAATGAGGAACTTAAAATTAGTATTAGTAAAGAAATAGTACTGGAGAAATGAATGGGACTAAAAGCCAACAAATTTCCTGGACTTGATGGTCTACATCCTAGGGTTTTAAAAGAGTTGGCCACAGAGATAGTGGATGCATTGGTTTTGATCTTCCAGAATTCTAGATTTTAGAATGGTCCCCGCAGATTGGGAGGTAGAAAATGTAACCCCGCTATTCAAGGAAGGAGGGAGAGAGAAAATGGGGAAGGATAGACCAGTTAGCCTGACAGCAGTAGTAGGAAAAATGCTAGAATTTATGATTTGGGACATGGTAACAGGGCATTTAGAAAAATCAATGTATTGGGCAGAGTCAATACAGATTAATGAAAGGGAAATCGTGTTTGACAAATCTAATATAGCTTTTTGAGGTTGTAACTAGCAGGGTAGATAAGGGGGAAACCAGTGTCTTATGTTCATTAATAAATAGACATTCTTGAGCATGTCTTGACGTAGAGCCTGTGGAATGACTATTCTGTTCTGTTTTAGTAATAGTCCACTTGCGACACTCAATTCTGACCTTATGTGAAAATATTTTGGACAGGAACCTTTTGGCCAACCATGATGAATGTTCTCTATTACTGTTTGTAATACTGTATCTTTTACTGTTTCTTCTGCTATTTGCTTTGATTTTGTGTCTGACACGGGCAGCGCAGCAATGACCATAATCACATGAACATCCACGTCTTCAGTAGAGCTCACATGACTCATTGTGGGTGCTCGGGATAGTGCATCTGCTAACACTATGTATTTGCCTGGTGTGTAGATCAGTTCAAAGTCATATCTTTGCAGCTTCATCATGAGTCGTTGAATCCTTGGAGACATCTCATTCAGGTTTTTTTTTATGATGGCAACCAGAGGGCTGTGGTCTGTCTCAACTGTGAAGATGGGAAGTCCATATATGTAGCCATGAAACTTTTCTAGTCCAACTACCAAGCCTAGACATTCCTTTTCAATCTGGGCGTATCGACACTCAGTATCAGTCATAGACCTGGAGGCATAGGCAACAGGCTTCCAATCTTCACCCTCTGCTTGTAGCAAGACCGCACCTAGGTCATCTTTTGATGCATCCGTTGACACTTTGATTCTTTGTGTTGGGTCAAAGAAGGTGAGTACAGGTGTGGTTGTCAGCACTGTTTTGAGGTTTATCCACTCTTGTTCATGTCTTTCTGTCCATGCGAACTCATTTGTTTTATGTAGCAGGTCTCGCAGACAGGCTGTCTTGGCTGACAAGTTAGGAATGAACTTTCCAATGAAGTTTATCATCCCCATGATGCATAGCACTCCTTTTTTGTCAGTGGGTCGGGGCATTTTGAGTACGACGTTTACTTTTTCCATATCTGGCTCTATTCCTTTACCAGATAGATTATCTCCTAGGAAAGTGACTTCCTGGATGCCAAACTGACACTTGGCTTTGTTGAGCTTCAGTCCATTCCGGCGTATGCTCTGTAGCACTTTAGTCAGTCTCTCATTGTGTTCTTTCAGTGTGGAGCCCCAGATGATGATGTCATCAACATAGACCCGAACTCCTTCCAGACCTTCAATTATGTGTTCCATCGCTCTATGAAAGATTTCAGATGCAGATATTATCCCGAAAGGCATTCTGAGGAAACAATACCTGCCAAATGGTGCGTTGAAGGTACAGTATTTGGTGCTCTCTTCATCCAGTTTTAGTTGCCAAAATCCTTGTGAGGCATCGAGCTTTGTAAAGTATCTGGCACCTGACATTTCACTGGTGATTTCTTCTCGCTTGGGAATCTGGTAGTGTTCACGTTTTATGTTTGCATTCAAGTCCTTTGGATCCATGCATATTCTTAGATCATTGTTCTTTTTCTTTACACATACCATGGAGTTAACCCAGTCTGTTGGCTCTTCGACTTTCCTGATGACTCCTAGTGTGGTCATTCTGTCCAGTTAATTCTTGAGCCGGTCACGCAGGGGTGCTGGAACTCTTCGTGGAGCATGTACCACTGGCTGAGCATCCTGCTTTAGCTGGATCTTGTAAGTGAATGGTAGAACGCCAAATCCTTTGAACACATCCTGGAAATTATTCACTACAGAATCCACCGAGTCATCTGGTCTGCTTATGGCACAGTTTATACGGTAGACTCTTGACCAGTTCTAAGTCCTCACAAGCTTTGTCACCCAGTAGTGAATCAAGCCTTTCAGCCACAACAGAAAACATGAGATGATGCACTTTGTCTTTGACTGTCACTTTAAGTCTGCATACACCTAAGCTATCTATTTTCTGTCCATTATAGTCCTTCAGTAGTACTGACTTTTTCTGTATTTTGGGCTTTTCTTTCATATTGTTAATGTCACTCATACTGATTAAGTTTGCTTTTGCCCCAGTGTCCAGTTTCAATGTAACTAATGCTCCATTTACCTGCAGTGGGATCATCCATTTGTCCTCTTACTGCATTAACTTTATGTTCAGCATTGTCCATTTCTGAGGGCTGCACATTTTCTGTAACTTTTTTGATATCGTCACATGACACCATTCCTACAAAAAATGTCTCACTTAAATCAGTGTCCTCAATTACATTAACTCGTTGTCCTTTTTTAGTTTTTACTTTTGAAAAGCATTGTTTGGCAAAGTGATTCTTTCCATTACACTTTGTGCACATTTTTCCAAACGCTGGGCATTGTCTTAACTGGTGTTTGTAACCACGGCGTTTACAATTAAAAATGTCATCCTCCGATTGCTTTTCATTTCTGTTCTGCCCATGTTTCTTCCCCTTATAGGACACAGCACCGACAGCAGCATTATCACTCGTTACAATCGCATCATTATTGATTTCACTGAAAGTCTCCGCGTGCTTTCGAGCTAGCTCGCTGGCTTGGCATATTTTCACCGCATTTTCCAAATTTAGTTCGGTTTCTCTCAACAGACGTTCCCTGACTTTTTTATCATGAATACCAAACACAATCTGGTCACGAATCATGGATGATTTCAGCTCAGAGAAATTACATGTCTGTGCTTTCAGTTTCAGATCAGTTATAAAGCTATCAAAAGTCTCATTTTGTTGCTGTGTCCGAGAATGGAAGATGTATCTTTCATACGTCTCATTCTTTTTGGGAGAGCAATGCGCATCAAATTTTTTTAGCACATCTTCTAATTTTTCTCTGTTCTCCGCTGGATTAAATACCTCTATCGCTTGTGGGCCTGCAACCGTAAGCAGCAACGCTATCTTCCTTGCGTCTGGCTTCGTACCGAATCCGATGGCTGCAATGTAGACTTCGAATTGTTGTTTAAAAGTCTGCCAGTTGTAGTCGATGTTTCCTGTGAGTTTCAAACGCTCTAGTGGCTTCAAATTCTCCATGTCGCTTTTCACAATTTTCAGCAGATCTTCACCCTGGTACCATCTTATGTTCATTAATAAATAGACATTCTTATTATGAACACAGCTAGCTTTTGCTAGTTACTTTATTGAGCACATGTGGACTGGTACAGTATCTGTAGAGGCTTCCATCTTGACTGCTGCCTTCTGGGTAGCCTAGTGCCTCATGGGTAATGTAGTCTTAATATATATACAGCTGGGTAGTGTAGTCTTATACATACAGCTTTATAGATCTACGGCTCCACCTAGTGTCCACTATAGAATGACATGTTATTGATCATTACACAGTGGATGTAGTGTATTTGGATTTTCAAAAAGCATTCGATAAGGTGCCATACGAGAGGTTACACAAAATTAGGGCTCATGGGATCAGGGGTAATATATTAGTACGGATTGAGGTTTGGTTAACGGACAGAAAATAGACAGTAGGAATTAACGGGTCATTTTTGGGTTGGCAGGCTGTAACTAGTGGGGTACCGCAAGGATCAGTGCTTGGGCCTCAGCTATTCACAATCTATATCGGTGACTTTGAGGGGACCGAGTGTAATGTATCTAAATTTGCTGATACAAAGCTAGATGGGAAAGTAAGTTGTGAGGAGGATGCAAAGGGATATAGACAGGTTATGTGAGTGGGCAAGATCATGGCAGATGCAGATGGAATATAATGTGAAAAAATAATAATGTGGAGAAGTGTGAAGTTATCCACTTTGGTAGGAAAAACAGAAAAGCAGAATATATTTTATATGATGAGAGAATGGGTAATGTTGGGATTCAGAGGGACCTGGGTGTCCTTGTACACGAAGCACAGAAAGTTAACCTGCAGATTCAGTAAGCAATTAGGAAAGCAGATGGTATGTTAGCCTTTATTACAAAAGGATTGGAGTACAGGAGTAAAGAAATCTTACTGCAATTATATAGGGCCTTGGTGAGACTGGAGTACTGTGTACAGTTTTGGTCTCCCTAAGGAAGATTATACTTGCCTTAGAGGGAGTGCAACTAAGATTCACAGACTGGTTCCTGGGATGGGGGGACTGTCCTATGAGGAGAGATTGAGTAGACTAGGCCTATATTCCCTAGAATTTAGAAGAATGAGAGGTGATCTCATTGAAACGTATAAAATTCTTACAGTGCTTGACAGGGTAGATGCAGGGAGGATGTTTCCCCTGGCTGGGGAGTCTAGAACCAGGGGTCACAGTCTCAGAATTAGAGGTTGGCCATTTAGGACTGAGATGAGGAGAAATTTCTTCACCCAGAGGGTGGTGAATCTTTGGAATTCTCTACCCCAGAGAGCTGTGGAGGCTCAGTCATTGAATATATTCAAGACAGAGATCGATAGATTTTTGGATACTAAGGGAATCAAGGGACACGGGAATAGTACAGGGAGGTGGAAGATCAGCCATGATTTTATTGAATGGCGACGAGCTTGAAGGGCCGAATGGCCTACTCCTGTTCCTATTTCTTATGTTCTTAGACTTAAAGTTAACATTTCAACTTAGAGTCCTATATACGATCAGGTAGCCAGTGGGAATACCAAATGCGAGACCTTTCTAGCTGTGCCAAACCAGCAGCCAGAATAATCCTTCAAACTTCCACATTCTGGACATCAAATGGTGGCAAATCGAGCCATGTGATGGGAATGTATTAGTTCCAAGTGGCCAGTTTTGATTTATGAACCTTGATAAGAGAGTTGGCAGGTTGTTCCACTGTGGAGGCATCAACGTGGATCTCAATGCTCAACCATTGCCCACACAGCCTCATTATACAGCAAGGGATACGGGATAGAAGTGGGAGCATAGTCTGATTTTTTCCCCCTCATTTGTGGGAGAGGGGGCCAAATCCAGTTGTAGTGCACCGGCCACTGCCTCAGCTCTATCACCCAGCTCCGCACAGGCTGATGATTGAACCCAGGTCCCTGGGATTTACTGTCTGCCTTCCTTTTGTGATGGCGACACAGGTATGTCCACAGTGGATTGAAACTTGCCCTGGAACTGTGCACATCAAAATAGGAAGATAGAACAGCCCAGGAACTTGGTGCTACTGTGTCAAATTTGAATCCCTTTTCAGAAGTGAACCTGCTTTTTAAAAAAAAAAAATAGTCTGTAGTAATCACTGACTTGTGTATCCTGGAGAATTGAAACAAAACAAAAAATCAAAAATGATTAAAATGGAGAAATTTCTGAAATCTCTGGAGAACTTGTCCCATTGAAGCCTGCGGGGGAGAGACTGGGCTCGGTGTAACTGCTTGTAACTTTTAATCAACCCTTTCTGTTCTCGCCCGCACAGCTTGCGAAGAAATACCACCCAGATACAAACAAGGACGACCCAAAGGCAAAGGAAAAATTTTCCCAGGTGGCAGAAGCTTATGAGGTAATGGATCTGGTCTGATTACGGCCTCTGACAGTATCGGCACCAATAAAACATTGTGGTCCCGATCTCTCTCGGGAGGGGATGCTGGGCCCCTGGGCGGCTGTGATTATGTCAGGGATGGAGAGCAGAGGTTAGCACAGTTGCAGCGTCTCGCATCCGTTTGTGGTGGGGTGGGGGAAGAGAGGGGTCAAGAGCTGTGTGTGTCTTTCAGCTGTTTGAGAGAAGGGGCCACTCTTCTATTCCTGTGCCAGCACAGACATGATGGGCTGAACAGCCGTCTCCTGTGCTATAAACTGCAGTGGCTGTGTGTTTCCACCCTCCCACCTGAAGGACAACAGCACAGTGGGAATATTGAAGCCGAGGTAGGGAGAGTGAAAATTATTTGCACATGTAACAGACAATCGCTATGTCTCGTCTCCAATGACAGTACAGGGTTCACAAGGGTTTTTATCCCAGAGTTTACTTGTTAATTATATTGAGAATGGACTTTGTGGCTCTGGTTAATGCTCGTTGTCGGTTGCAGGTGCTGAGTGATGAAGTGAAGAGGAAACAGTATGACACTTACGGGGCGGCAGGGTTTGACGCAGGAGCGGCGAGGGGCCATGAGTACTGGCAGTCGGGCCCTTCAGTGGATCCAGAGGAGCTCTTCAGACGTATCTTTGGGGAGTTTTCTGGATCTCGATTCAGAGATTTTAACACCATCTTTGACCAACCACAGGAGGTGAGTGAGCTGGCCATTCAGTTATCCAGGGAACTGTGAAGCTGTTACACTCGGGTGCAGGACAATTCCGCAGTCTCTTCAACTGGTTGTGCTAAAACTCCCCCAAACGAATGTTTTGCGGTTGCACATGTGTGGGGAACTTCTCGGGTTAAATCCAGAGTCAGGAGCTGACCTTACACAGGAGCCAGAGAAGGGAGTCTCACTCCACTTCACTTCAGAGCCAGTTTGGGTCTTGATGCTCGATTTGCACTCCACACTGTGCACCATGCACCTTCAAGTTGCTATTCAAGGTCATTGGGTAATATTTAACCCACTAGGCAGCAGTTCAACTGCTGATAGTCCGAGTGCTCTGATCTTCTGGTTACTTTTTGGGAATTGGCAATTCAGCATCCACAAATGACCAAAAATTCCTGAGGCAATTCAAGATATTTTGAAAGACTATAGATTACTACCAAGCATAGATTGTTTTACCTCTGCGGGAGCTGATACCGGCTTAGAATACTGGACTGACTCCCAAATCTGAACAACTGTTGCTTGAATATCACTGAAAAGTTACTGTAGCTTTCCAGTAACACTCAATCAACCACATTCAAAAATGACTAACCTGTTATAAGTGTAACGGAACAAAACACACAGGCCATGTTTGTAGCTTGGCTCCTCCCTCAAGCTTTTCAGATTACCGTCTGAAACTGGCAGTATTAGCATCGAGTTAAGCTTGGTTCCAGATTCTGGCTGCAGCTAACTCTTAAACCTCTTGGCTATTATGACTGGATTTAAAGGGGCAGCAACCAAACCAATACTAAACAAAAAAAAGTCACTTTTGTCATAGCCATGAAGGAGAGCAGTTGGTTTCAGCCTGTTGTTTCGTGATCAGAAGAGATTTAGATGCTTTAAAGAGTCAGGCTCAGGAACCGTGTCTTTGTGTGTTGTCTTTACGCGGTGATATTTCTTTGTATCGCTCGGTCCACAATGCTGTGATGTGTAATATCTGCCGCTCCCCCGCAGTATATCATGGAGCTGACCTTCACACAGGCGGCAAAGGGTGTCAACAAGGAGATTACGGTGAATCTGGAGGACACGTGCCAGCGGTGCGATGGCAAAGGAAACGAGCCAGGAACTAAAGTTCAGCACTGCCATTACTGCAACGGAACTGGCATGGTGAGTATAGATGCCGTCATAGAATCATAGAACAATACAGCACAGAAGGAGGCCATTTGGCCCACCGTCCCTGTGCTGGCTCTTTGTCAATGAGGTCGGGACCTGTAACTGTTAAATTGTGCTGTATTTAACGATTTGTTTTCATAAGTTACACAAGGGGAAAAATTACAGGACTATGGGGAAAGAGCAGGGGAATGGAATTAATTGGATATCTCTACCAAAGAGCCGGCACAAGCACGATGGGCCGAATGGCCTCCTGTGCTGTATCATTCTATGAGTTTAATTTATTACTAGTTTTCCTTCTCCCTCTTGAAGATGTCTTTTGCTGGGGTACAGATCTAGTGGCCACCCAAGGCATTCAGTTTTGTTCACAGTTCTGTGTTAATATATGTAAAAGCAACAAGTCCAATATCTGAGGTACAGGGGACTGTAACGATGCAGTGGCATTTGCTTTCGGGGTAAAGGGTGTTTGGATGTATGCTTTTAGGGGTACAGGGCGCTAGACGTTTATCAAACCCGCCCCCCCCCCCCCCCCCCTCAAAAGGTGCACAGGGAACAAGGGTTTCCCATCAGAATACCAGGACTTAGAGGGTTAAATTATGAGGACAGGTTGCATAAACTTTGCTTTTATTTCCTTGAGTTTAGAAGATTAAGGAGTGATCTGATCGAGGTGCTTAAAATGTTTAAAGGATTCGATTGGGTAGATAGAGAGAAACTATTTCCTCCGGTGGGGGAATCCAGACAAGGGGGCAAAACCTTAAAATTAGAACTAGGCTATTCAGGAGTGAAATCTGGAAGCATTTTTTTTTTTTTTTACACAGAGTAGTGGAAATCTGGAGCTCGCTTCCCCAAAAGGCTGTGGATGTTGGGGATCAATTGGAGCTTTCAGGACTGAGATCGATAAATTTTTGTTGGGTAAGAGTATCAAAGGATACGGAGCAAAGGTGGGTAAATAGAGTTGAGATACAGATCAGCCTTGATCTACCTGAAATGGTGGAGCAGGCTCGAGGGGCTGAATTGGCCTCCTCCTGTTCCTGTGCTCCATCTGCCTGTCCCTGGTGCTATTGGCCCTTGATTCCAAAGAAACTGGCAGGCAGTTCTAGTTAATCTAACCTCATTGAAGCCCAGCCCCTCCCAGTTATCCTGTTGGTTTCCAAGTTTGCCAGTTTAGTTTAAGAACTGGATAACTGCACCAGTCTGAGGAGCAGCTACCGCCTGTGGACCAGTTACTGAATAACCCCAAGAGGGTAAGCTGGGATAGTTTGGCTTTCATTCTGCCAGTGCTGCTGTGGTCACCGGCACATTGCCCTGTGCTTCTCCTCTTGCAGGAAACCCTGAACACGGGTCCATTCGTGATGCGCTCCACGTGTCGACGATGTAGCGGGCGGGGATCTGTGATGACGACGCCCTGTGTCGTGTGCCGAGGGAGTGGGCAGAGCAAACAGAAGAGGACAGTGATGGTACCGGTTCCGGCTGGTAAGAACTGGTCACCAACCAGGTTACTGCTCCGAGGGAGACAAGATGACAGCCTGGTAAAGGGGTGACGTGCAAGGGGCTCTCTTATACTCAGAGCGGTGTGGGTGCCGCATAGCCGAGCAAGTTCCGGTCTACCAACAACTAATGCCAGTGCATCTGTGCTGCAGTGAAAGTGTGGAACCGATAGGACAAGGTCTGTCGGTTAGTAAATCACTCTTGGCCCTTTTCCCCTATCCAGTGATCTTCGATTGACTCCGCTCATCTCCTGAAAGCACTGACTTACATGGGTGAGGTTCCTTGGTTACCAGTAGCCTTCCTAGAGTTTTTTGTTGGGTAAGGATATCAAAGGACATGGAGCAAAGGCGGGTAAATGAAGTTGAGGTGCAGATTAGTCATGATCTGATTGAATAGTGGAACAGGCCCGAGGGGCTCAATGGCCTCCATGTTCTGATGTGCCTCTCCCAGGCTGTTTGACTGTGAAGGCATCAGATTCTTCCCTCATTTGACATCAGTGGGCAGGCACTGTCCAGCAGGAGATGCTGGATAATCGGCTAATTCTGGGGACACTAAACCACTCATGCCTGCTGCCTCATCACAGGCCAGGAGTTTAACCTGCGGCGTTCTTGGTCCCGAGGCCTCTATCGCAACAAGGAATGCCTTCGCCCTCGGCTTTAGCTTTGAGAGAGTTGGGCTGCTGGTTGTGATGGCTGTGCCCATGGTGTACCTGATAGTGTGTGTGTGTGCATACAGGGGTGGAGGACGGACAGACTGTACGGATGCCAGTGGGACGGAAGGAGATCTTCATCACCTTTAGGGTAAGTAAAAATGAAGCAAGCATGCTGAGGAGGAATGTCATCCCTTTGTCTGGGCTGATCTGCGACTTGAAAGTGTAACTATTAAATTGATTTGATAGCTTTGATTAAAGTTCAGTTTTTTAATCCTTAATGAAAGGAGATTTGTTTTTTGTTTCTGATGCAGTGTTTTGGGGTGGAGAGGAGTTATTTCATTTCTGGTTCCAGCCGTTCTTCCTGATCTGGAGAGAGTAACTATGTTTAAATTTCTCCCATTGGAGACATATATCTAGAAGTATCAGGTCTAAAATGGGGCGTAGACCCACCTGATTTCTTTGTGGGCGGGTGGGGGGGGAGCACAAAATGTCATTACTAGTTCCATTAAAGGCATTGGCCTGAAAAGTAATCACCAATATAGGGTCCCATACAAGATCATTCTGCTGATGGGTGGGGGTGGGGAGGGGGAGTTGCTGGTTCGGTGGCAGGGGCGGGGGAGTTGCTGATTCGGTATTGGAGGGGGAGTTGCTGATTCGGTGTTGAGGGGGAGTTGCTGATTCGGTGTTGGGGGGAGGGGGGGTTGCTGATTCGGTGTTGGGGGGAGGGAGGGGGAGTTGCTGATTCGGTGTTGGGGGAGGGAGGGGGAGTTGCTGATTTGGTGTTGGGGGAGGGAGGGGGAGTTGCTGATTCGGTGTGGGGGGGAGGGAGGGGGGAGTTGCTGATTTGGTGTTGGGAGGGAGGGGGAGTTGCTGATTCGGTGTGGGGGGAGGGGGAGTTGCTGATTCATGGATTTACAAAAGGTAAATCGTGCTTGACTAATCTACTGGAATTTTTTGAGGATGTAACTGGTAGAATAGATAAGGGAGAACCAGTGGATGTGGTGTATTTGGACTTTCAGAAGGCTTTTGATAAGGTCCCGCATAAGAGATTAGCGTGTAAAGTTAAGGCACATGGGATTGTGGGCAAGGTATTGACTTTGATAGAGAACTGTTTGGCAGACAGAAAGCAAAGAGTTGGAATAAACGGGTCTTTTTCTGAGTGGCAGGCTGTGACTAGTGGGGTACTTCAGGGATCGGTCCTTGGACCCCAGCTATTCACAATATATATTAATGATCTAGACAAGGGAACTAGATGTAATATCTCCAAATTTGCAGACGACACAAAGCTGGGTGTGCATGTGTGCTGTGAGGAGGATGCCGAGAAACTCCAGGATGATTTGGACAGGTTGGGTGATTGGGCAAAAGCATGGCAGATGCAATATAACGTGGATAAATGTGAGGTTATCCACTTTGGTGGCAAAAACAGGAAGGCAGATTGTTATCTGAACGGCAATAGATTGGGAGAAGGAGAAGTGCAACGAGACCTGGATATCCTTGTGCACCAGTTGCTGAAGGTAAGCATGCAGGTGCAGCAGGCGGTTAAGAAGGCAAATGGTATGTTGGCCTTCGTAGCGAGAGGGTTTGAGTACAGGTACAAGGATGTCTTGCTGCAGTTGTACAGGGCCTTGGTGACACCATATCTTGAGTATTGTGTGCAGTTTTGGTCGCCTTATCTGAAGAAGGATATTCTTGCCATGGAAGGAGTACAGCGAAGATTCACCAGGCTGATACCTGGGATGGCAGGAATGACGTATGAGGAGAGATTGGGACAATTGGGCTTGTACTCGCTGGAGTTTAGAAGAATGAGAGGGGATCTCATTGAAACTTATAAAATTCTGACAGGACTGGACAGATTAGATGCAGGAACGATGTTCCCGATGGTCGGGGAGTCCAGAACCAGGGGTCACAGTCTAAGGGTAAGGGGTAGGCCATTTAGGACAGAGATGAGGAGGAATTTCTTCACCCAGAGAGTGGTGAACCTGTGGAATTCTCTACCACAGAAGGCAGTAGAAGCCAATTCATTAAATGTATTCAAGGAGTTGGATATATTTCTTAAGGCTAAAGGGATCCAGGGGTATGGGGAGAAAGCAGGGACCGGGTACTGGATTTGGATGATCAGCCATGATCGCATTGAATGGCGGAGCAGGCTCGAGGGGCCGAATGGCCTACTCCTGCTCCTATCTTCTATGATTCAGTGTTGGGGGGGAGGGAGGGGGAGTTGCTGATTCGGTGTTGGGGGGGAGGGAGGGGGAGTTGCTGATTCGGTGTTGGGGGGGGAGGGAGGGGAGTTGCTGATTTGGTGTGGGGGGAGGGGGAGTTGCTGATTCGGTGTGGGGGGAGGGGGAGTTGCTGATTCGGTGTTGGCGGGAGGGAGGGGGAGTTGCTGATTCGGTGTTGGCGGGAGGGAGGGGGAGTTGCTGATTCGTTGGGGGAGGGAGGGGGAGTTGCTGATTCGGTGTAGGGAGGGAGGGGGAGTTGCTGATTTGGTGTAGGGAGGGAGGGGGAGTTGCTGATTCGGTGTGGGAAGGGAGGGAGGGGGAGTTGCTGATTCGGTGTGGGGAGGGAGGGAGGGGGAGTTGCTGATTCGGTGTGGGGAGGGAGGGGGAGTTGCTGATTCGGTGTGGTGGGGAGGGAGGGGGAGTTGCTGATTCGGTGTGGTGGGGAGGGAGGGGGGAGTGGCTGATTCGTTGGGGAGGGAGGGGGAGTTGCTGATTCGGGGGAGGGAGGGGGAGTTGCTGATTCGGTGGAGGGAGGGGGAGTTGCTGATTCGGTATGGGGAGGGAGGGAGGGGGTGTTGCTGATTCGTTGGGAGGGAGGGGGGAGTTGCTGATTCGTTGGGGGGGAGGGGAGTTGCTGATTCGGTGTTGGGGAGGGAGGGGGAGTTGCTGATTCGTTGTTGGGGAGGGAGGGGGAGTTGCTGATTCGTTGTTGGGGAGGGAGGGGGAGTTGCTGATTCGGTGTGGGGAGGGAGGGAGGGGGGAGTTGCTGATTCGTTGTTGGGAGGGAGGGGGAGTTGCTGATTCGGTGTGGGGGGAGGGGGGAGTTGCTGATTCGTTGTTGGGGAGGGAGGGGGAGTTGCTGATTCGGTGTTGGGGAGGGAGGGGGAGTTGCTGATTCGTTGTTGGGGAGGGAGGGGGAGTTGCTGATTCGGTGTTGGGGAGGGAGGGGGAGTTGCTGATTCGGTGTTGGGGAGGGAGGGGGAGTTGCTGATTCGGTGTTGGGGAGGGAGGGGGAGTTGCTGATTCGGAGGGAGGGAGGGGGAGTTGCTGATTCGGTGTTGGGGAGGGAGGGGGAGTTGCTGATTCGGTGTGGGGAGGGAGGGGGAGTTGCTGATTCGGTGTTGGGGAGGGAGGGGGAGTTGCTGATTCGGTGTGGGGGGGGAGGGGGAGTTGCTGATTCGGTGTTGGGGTGGGAGGGAGGGGGAGTTGCTGATTTGGTGTTTAGGGGGGGAAGGGAGGGGGAGTTGCTGATTCGGTGTTGGGGGGGAGGGAGGGGGAGTTGCTGATTCAGTGTGGGGGGAGGGGGGGGTTGCTGATTCGGTGTTGGGGTGGGAGGGAGGGAGGGGGAGTTTCTGATTCGGTGTGGGGAGGGAGGGAGGGGGAGTTGCTGATTCGGTGTTGGGGGAGGGAGGGGGGAGTTGCTGATTCGGTGTGGGGGGAGGGGGGGTTGCTGATTCGGTGTTGGGGAGGGAGGGGGAGTTGCTGATTCGGTGTTGGGGTGGGAGGGAGGGGGAGTTGCTGATTTGGTGTTTAGGGGGGGAAGGGAGGGGGAGTTGCTGATTCGGTGTTGGGGGGGAGGGAGGGGGAGTTGCTGATTCGGTGTGGGGGGAGGGGGGGTTGCTGATTCGGTGTTGGGGAGGGAGGGGGAGTTGCTGATTCGGTGTTGGCGAGGGAGGGGGAGTTGCTGATTCGGTGTTGGGGGGGAAGGGAGGGGGAGTTGCTGATTCGGTGTTGGGTGGGGGGGAAGGGAGGGGGGAGTTGCTGATTCGGTGTTGGGGAGGGTGGGGGAGTTGCTGATTCGGTGTTTGGGGGGGTGGAGGGGGAGTTGCTGATTCGGTGTTGGGGGGGGGGAGGGGGAGTTGCTGATTCGGTGTTGGGGAGGGAGGGGGAGTTGCTGATTCGGTGTTGGGGGGGAGGGAGAGTTGCTGATTCGGTGTTTGGGGGGGGGAAGGGAGGGGGAGTTGCTGATTCGGTGTTGGGAGGGAGGGGGAGTTGCTGATTCGGTGTTGGGGGGGTGGGAGGGAGGGGGAGTTGCTGGTTCGGTGTTGGGGGGGGGAAGGGAGGGGGGAGTTGCTGATTCGGTGTTGGGGAGGGAGGGGGAGTTGCTGATTCGGTGTTGGGGGGGGAAGGGAGCGGGAGCTGCTGATTTGGTGTTGGGGAGGGAGGGGGAGTTGCTGATTCGGTGTTGGGGTGGGGGGGAAAGGGAGGGGGAGTTGCTGATTCGGTTGATGTTAGGGCAGGAGGTTTTGATTCTGGTTGCTTCAGTTTTGCTTGAAAACATTTTTAAAAATTGTTTAGGTTCAAAGGAGCTCGACCTTCCGACGGGAAGGAGCTGACATTCACTCTGACTTGTACATATCCATAGCCCAGGCAGTTCTGGGAGGCACCGCCCGGGCTCAGGGACTGCATGAAACCATCAACATCACGGTGAGTGTCACTGGGCTGCAATCGGCAGGGTAACGGGAATTAATGCCAGCGAGACTCGCCAGCTCCAAGTTGCACTTATTCCTGGCAATTTCATCTCCTATCTCCAAACAGCCTCCCCCGCCCCCCCCACAATCTCCAATATTTTTATAATAACTAAACAAAAATGTTCAAAGAAAATGAAGAAAACTTTTTTCAATGCGCTTATGATTTTTCTCCCGTGTGTTGCTCGCAGCAGTGTCCTGGAGATTAATCTTTAATTCCCGGCGACTCTGGGGTCATCTTGGAGAGTTGGCAGCCCTATTGCGAGCATGTGTTTGTCGCTCAGACTGAATGGCCTGTCTTTCAAACCAGTAAGTGCGGAGGGACAACAGAAAATGCTGGAAAAACTCAGGTCAGGCAACATCTGTGGAGAGAAATTTGAGTTGAGGTTTCGGGTCGAAACCCTTTTTCAAAACTGGAAAGGAAATAAAATAGATCGAAGGCAGGGCTGCGATCGAACAAAAGAAGTAAAAGAGACATTAAAAGGTATTCAAAACCAGACGAGATGGTAATAGGCCAGTGGAGACAAAAGACAGCTGAGATTAGGTGTGAAGTGTACTGGCAGGATAAGAGACAGCTGCCAGGTGGGAGAGAGAAAAAAAAGGAAAGGGGGTGGTGGGGGGAAAGGAGGACCCAAAACAAAGTGGTGGAAAAAAATATAAGTAAAAAAGTAATAGGGGCCGAGGTTATGATCTGAAATTGTTGAACTCGATATTGAGTCCGGAAGGCTGCAAAGTGCCTAATCGGAAGATGAGGTGCTGTTCCTCGAGTTTGCGTTGAGCTTCCGTGGAACAATGCAAGAGGCCAAGGACGGTGAGGTTCCGAGTGGGAATGGAGCAGTGAATTAAAATGACAGGCGACCGGAAGCTCGGGGTCACCCTTACGGACTGAACGGAGGTGTTCCGCAAAGCGGTCACCCAATCTGCGTTTGGTCTCCCCAATGTAGAGGAGACTGCATCGTGAGCAGCGAATACAGTATACTAGATTGCAAGAAGTACAAGTAAATCGCTGTTTCACCTGGAAGGGGTATTTGGGGCCCTGGACAGTGGGAAGGGGGAGGCATAGAGGCAGGTGTTACATCTCCTGCGCTTGCACGGGAAGGTGCAAGGGGAAGGGCTGTTCGGGGTGATAGAGGAGTGGACTAGGGTGTCTCAGAGGGAGCGGTCCCTACGGAATGCTGGAAGGGGAGGGGAGGGGAAGATGCGTTTGGTGGTGGGATCACTTTGGAGGTAGTGGAAATGGCGGAGGATGATCCGTTGAATGTGGAGGCTGGTGGGGTGAAAGGTGAGGACAAGGGGAACCCTATCGTGGTTCCGGGAGGGAGGGGCAGGGGTGAGGGCAGAAGTGCGGGAGATAGAACGGACACGGTCGAGGGCAGTGTCAATCACGGTAGAGGGGAATCCTCGGTTGCAGAAAAAGGAAGACATGTCGGAAGCACTGGTGTGGAAGGTAGCATCGTCGGAGCAGATACGGCGGAGACGGAGAAACTGGAAGAATGGAATAGAGTCCTTACAGGAAGCGGGGTGGGAGGAAGTGTAGTCCAGGTAGCTGTGGGAGTCAGTGGGCTTGTAGTGAATTTTGGTCGATAACCTATCCCCAGAGATGGAGACGGAGAAGTCGAGGAAGGGAAGTGAAGAGTCAGAGATGGACCATGTGAAGGTGAGGGAAGGGTGGAAATTGGAGACCATGTGACATGTCTTCCTTTTTCCGCAACCGAGGATTCCCCTCTACTGTGGTTGACACGGCCCTCGACCGTGTCCGTTCTATCTCCCGCACTTCTGCCCTCACCCCTGCCCCTCCCTCCCGGAACCACGACAGGGTTCCCCTTGTCCTCACCTTTCACCCCACCAGCCTCCACATTCAACGGATCATCCTCCGCCATTTCCGCTACCTCCAAAGTGATCCCACCACCAAACGCATCTTCCCCTCCCCTTTCAGCATTCCGTAGGGACCGCTCCCTCCGAGACACCCTAGTCCACTCCTCTATCACCCCGAACAGCCCTTCCCCTTCACCTGGCACCTTCCCGTGCAAGCGCAGGAGATGTAACACCTGCCTCTATGCCTCCCCCCTTCCCACTGTCCAGGGCCCCAAACACCCCTTCCAGGTGAAACAGCGATTTACTTATACTTCTTGCAATCTAGTATACTGTATTCGCTGCTCACGATGCAGTCTCCTCTACATTGGGGTATTCGCTGCTCACGATGTGGTCTCCTCTACATTGGGGAGACCAAACGCAGATTGGGTGACCGCTTTGCGGAACACCTCCGTTCAGTCCGTAAGGGTGACCCCGAGCTTCCGGTCGCCTGTCATTTTAATTCACCGTTCCATTTCCACTCGGACGTCACCATCCTTGGCCTCTTGCATTGTTCCACGGAAGCTCAACGTAAACTCGAGGAACAGCACCTCATCTTCCGATTAGGCATGTTGCAGCCTTCCGGACTCTATCGAGTTCAACAATTTCAGATCATAACCTCGGCCCCTATTACATTTTTACTTTTTTTCCCACCCCTTTGTTTTGGGTCCTCCTTTTTCCCCCCCCCTTTTTTTTTCTCTCTCCCACCTGGCAGCTGTCTCTTCCTGCCAGTACACTTCACACCTAATCTCAGCTGTCTTTTGTCTCCACTGGCCTATTACCATCTCGTCTGGTTTTGAATACCTTTTAATGTCTCTTTTACTTCTTTTGTTCGATCGCAGCCCTGCCTTCGATCTATTTTATTTCCTTTCCAGTTTTGAAAAAGGGTTTCGACCCGAAATGTCAACTCAAATTTCTCTCCACGGATGTTGCCTGACCTGCTGAGTTTTTCCAGCATTTTCTGTTGTTATTTCGGATTTCCAGCATCTGCAGTATTTTGCTATCGTACAAGTGCGGAGGGACAGCCTAGTCTGTCTGCCGCTCGGTGCTGTGATGTGGGTTGTCCTGCTGAGGGCAGCACCTGCACGTTTGATGCTGGGCAGTGGTTAAACAAGGCACCTGTACTTTGCATCTGTACTGGAACCTTTCACTGGGCCAGGCCTTTAACTTTTAATCCTCAGATTTGTCATTTATTTTGGTGATCAGTGAATCTTCTCACCGTTTCCCCTCGCCCCAGTTGGATTGCGATTGTTTGGGCTCGCGCTTTACCTTCGCACTGTGACAGTTTCTAATCTCCGCTGCATGGTAGCAGCAGCTTGTGAACGTACACTCTGCTGCCTCTAGCCTTTTATGCTCCCTATCTGTCCGCAGATCCCAGTTGGGATTCAGGTTGATCAGAGGATTCGACTTTCCGGTAAAGGTATCCCAAAAGTCAACAGTTACGGATACGGAGATCACTACATCCACATCAAGGTGAAAATCCCAAAGTGAGTATACCCTCCTACTTCATGCTGAGGCTGAAACCAGAGCCAGCCGGGAGTTTAATGCCATTGACCTTTCACCTCGCAGTTAGAATGTTGCCAGCTGTCAGTGGGAAGCCGGATGAAGTTAAGTGTGTAGGAGTAAACCTTCATACTATTGCAGTAGGTGAATAATTGCTCCTTAATTTCAAGTGTTAAAAAAAACTTTTTGTTGGAACTTTTGTGAAACACTAGTTGACCTCCTGTGGCGAGTCGATGCTTAGTGCAGTCTTCAGGTGAGCCGGGGCTAGTTGCATCAGGGTGCTAAGCAGTAACTCAGTCCCCATTTTAAAGTCATACATCTACATAAGAAGTAGGAACATGAGTAGGCCATACAGCCCCTCGGGCCTGCTCCGCCATTCAATAGGATCATGGCTGATCCGAATCTAGACTCACGTCCACTTCCCTGCCCTCTCCCCGTAACCCCTAATTCCCTTATCTGCTAGGAAACTGTCTATCTCCATTTTAAATTTATTTAATGTTGCAGCTTCCACAGCTCTCTGGGGTAGCAAATTCCATAGATTTACTACCCTCTGAGTGAAGAAGTTTCTCCTCATCTCAGTTTTGAAAGGGCAGCCCCTTATTCTAAGATTATGCCCCCTAGTTCTAGTCTCACCCATCAGTGGAAACATCCTCCCCGCATCCACCCGATCAAGCCCCCTCACAATCTTATGTTTCGATAAGATCGCCTCTCATTCTTCTGAACTCCAATGAGTAGAGTCCCAACCTACTCAACCTTTCCTCATACGTCAACCCCCTCACCTCCGGAATAACCGAGTGAACCTTCTCTGAACCGCCTCGAGAGCAAGTATATCTTTTCTTAAATATGGAAACCAAAACTGCACGCAGTATTCCAGGTGTGGCCTCACCAATACCCTGTATAACTGCAGCAAGACTTCCCTGTTTTTATACTCCATCCCCCTTGCAATAAAAGCCAAGATTCCATTGGCCTTCCTGAGCACCTGCATACTAACTTTTTGTGTTTCATGCACCAGGACCTCCAGATCCCTTTGTACTGTAGCACTTTGCAGTTTCTCTCCATTTAGATAATAACTTGCTCTTTGATTTTTTCTGCCAAAGTGCATAACCTCACACTTTCCAACATTATATTGCATCTGCCAAATCTCTGCTCACTCACTTAGCCTGTCTATGTCCTTTTGGAGGTTTTTTATGTCCTCCTCACTCATTGCTTTCCCTCCCATCTTTGTATCGTCGGCAAACTTGGATATGTTGCACTCGGTCCCTTCCTCCAAATTGTTAATATAGATTGTAAAGAGTTGGGGTCCCAGCACTGACCCCTGCGGAACACCACTAGTTACTGATTGCCAGCCCGAGAATGAACCATTTATCCCAACTCTTTGTTTTCTGTTAGATAGCCAATCTTCCACCCATGCCAGTATATTACCTCCAATCCTGTGATTTCTTATCTTGATCAGTAATCTTTTGTGTGGAACCTTGTCAGATGCCTTTTGGAAGTTCAAATACACTACATCCACTGGTTCCCCTTTATCCACCTGCTCTGGCAGTGTAGTAAGTGGGCATTGGGCGTGTGAAGTATTGCACTCTGCACCACATCACCTGATGTGGACAACACTGCAGCACCTCTTCCCAGCTGTTTTATTACCCCCATAGTCTCTTAATTCAAAATCTTACTATTTGAATGTTTTAAGCACTTTGCTATGTTATTTACATGGCTTAAATCAAATTATTTCAAAATGTATTAATTCAAATTTTTTAGCGCAAGGAGTGACAGAATTATCAGGAGTAGGCTGTACCAAGAATTCCTCTTGCCATCCCTGAGGCCACTTTTTATAGTGATCGTTAAGGTGGCTCCATTTTTGCTCCTTGTTTTGTAAGTCTTGGATTCAAAAGTATGACATTTAAGGCACAGGACCTGCTCTTTTTATACAGCATGGGAGGGAATTGGTCACTGGGTGATGTCCAGGACCTGTCAGGATGGACCTTTGCCCCATTGATTTGTTTTTTGGCCCCTTGCATGGCAGCTGGGCTCACTCTAGTGAAGACGACCACACCAGGGAGGTGATTGGATTCTTTGTGCCGTAGAGCAGGGCTGAAGCGTTGCTGTAAGTGATTTCATTTGCTTGAGCAGGTTATTTGTGATTACAGTGGTTGTAAAGTGAAGGTCGCTTTTGGAGCCATTTACCTGGGGGAACAGTTTGTTGCTGCCCGGCTATGAATGCTAATCATTGCTCCTTCTGATTCTCTGCTTGGCAGGAGGTTGTCGACCAGACAGAGTTCCCTGATGGTGGCTTATGCGGAGGAGGAGAGTGAAGTGGAGGGCACAGTGAATGGAGTCGTTAATACAGCTACAGGTGAGAAGCAGGTTGACTGGTTTCACTGACCAGCATAGCTAAAAGATGACCGGTATGTTTTTACTGATCAAACACCACGGACACGCACGGTTGACCAAGTGCATTGGAAACAAAAGAGAGTTGTGACTGCCCCACAGGGAGGGGCAGAATGTTAGTGATATCAGGATGGGCTGAGAGTTGGTAGCAGCAAGGGCTTCTCTCAGTAACCGCTCGCTGGGTTAGTAGGATAGATATCTGCTGGGGGTGGAACTTAAGGTAGACTAACGGTTTTATACAAATCTAAAGAAATAAAGTTGTTGCATTATATAGCGCCTTTCATGACCACCGGATGTCCGAAAGCACTTCACAGCCAATGAAGTACTTTTTGAAGTGTAGTCACTTTTGTAATGTAGGAAACGTGGCAGCCAATTTGTGCACAGCAATCTAGGGCGAGTGTAAAGTGGGAAAGGGGATGGTGATCAAGAATAGATTGGACCTCAGAAGAATCATATGGGTGAACTTCAGTAACATCTTAAAGTGACAGTCCATCTTGTTTCTCTCAGCTTTCACTGCTCGCTCTGATCAGGGTTGTCCTTGAATTGACTTCCTTTGAACTAGCCTTCAGATTAGAATTTGTTTAATCTTTTACAGTCTGCTGTACGGGTAAGTTTGAATCCTTAGTGGGGATTTCACTGTGACTGCTCTGGGCCTTTCCATGCAGTAGAGGTCATGCTGCACTGTTGGGGAGGTGCCAGAAGAAGGTGGAGCGTTCCCCAACAGGGAAGGAGAGAACATGCAAAGCCACGACTGCTCTATATGCACTTCACTAGAGTGACCTTGGCTGAGGTCTGATCGAGGGAACATAGGAACAGGTGGAGGCCATTCAGACCTTGGAGCCTGTTCTGTCAGTCAATTAGATCATGGCTGGTCTGTCTCTTAACTCCACCCACCCAGAGAGGAGGGAGGGAGGGAGGGGAAGGGAAATCAGCAAACTATACACCCAAGCTGTTTGACCTGATGGATTTAACGGAAATGAGTGGAGCAGGATTGTAAACACGTCAGAAGGAGCAGGCTGTGATGAGCACTGCTTCACCCGTCTTCCCCATGTATCCTCCCAAACTGCAGGAATGGCTTGTGGTGATTTACTCGTGTGCTTGGGTAGTCTGTTTCCTTGTATTCTGACCCTGGGCTTTCACTGTTTGTATCTACAGGCACTAAAGCCCGGGCTAGCACTGAGACGAGGGAAAAAGAGTCAGAGAAGCCCGAGGCAGAGCCTGGGGAAAGCAAGGAGGGATTTCTTACCAAATTAAAGCGATTGTTTAGCTGACGTGTGTCAGAGGTAGGAAACATCCTTTTTGTTTTCCTTTATTGTCACCCTAACAGCACGTCATAATTTGTCCAACCTCTGCCTGGCATAAAGCTGGTTTGGCCTCGGGCAGCTCGTGTGCTTTGTAAATGCAGCACGTTCACACCAGTGTGATTCTACCTCTGGTGCGTGCAGTGTGAGAATGGTTACCCCTTGCCCCTCCCTGCTCAGTTCTGTGGCAGTTTCTGAATGTTCATTAACTGGCATTAACCAATGAGTACAGTCCCCAACATGGATACAAGGTGAAAGCCCGTGGTCCTGAGTGAAATGGGTTTGGGCAGTCTGATTCTCGGTGCAGCCGTCCACAGTGCAAACCGTGTCGTTCTGTAGCAGTTGCCGCTGGTTTTTCTTGAGACCACAAAGCTTGACAAGCGAGGTTGAGAGACTCATTGTTGGGTTAGTTGTGGCTGCTCGCTAAAGGTTCAGGCACTTCACGGCAGTCCTGGATGAACACCAACTACTGTAATCCTGGCTGTGTAGGGTGTTTCACATTCCCAGCAAAAACAGTGCTCGTATATTAACCAGTGCTCCAGGACACACGAGTTCACTTTCAACCTTCCTGTTCTTGTGTAAGTCTCGACTTTGATAAACCTGCTGCTTTGAAAGTTTGTCGTGTTTCACTGGTTGTATTCTGATTTCAGGAAAGCGCTCAAGTGGAAATTGAGCCCGGGTGAGCAGATTGTGGGCTGATGTGCTGCTGTGAAGGATGCACATTTCGTACCGTTACTGTGTCAGAGTGGCAGGGGGCTGCTGAAGGAATTCCTTTACCTTGGAGCAGGACAGCAGGACCCTAGACACACTCATTTTCCAATAAGAAAGCCATTACATTTTATTTTGTTTTGATTAACTTCTGTACAGTGATGTCAATATCCATGTAAATATAGTGACAGATACAGTATTTAATCACCGCTGTTGCACTATGTGATTAATGTTTTGGACAACGTAAAATAATTTGGCTGGAGCTGTCTCTTCCGTTTAAATCCTCTCATAAATCCTGAAGTGACACAACCGTTGTCTCCTAGCGCTTTGTTTATGGAGTTGGGAGGAATTTCCCAGGTTTTTGTTCAATTGGTCACATGTTTTTACCTCCCTTGGAGTGTTTGTATATTTTACTCCAGATTATTTAACCCTTAAAATACAGGCTTTAGAGGGTCTTAGTTTGGAACATTTGAGTAAACCACTCATCTGAACTCCAGATTCTTCATTCTTTGCAAGCTGCTCCCCAGAATGAACGTAAGAAATAGGAGCAGCAGTAGGCCATTCGAGCCTGCCCCGGCATTCAGTAACATCATGGCTGATCTACTTCGACACTACCTTCCTGCACTATCCCCATATTCATTGATTCCCTTAGTATCCAAAAAATCTATCAGTCTCTGTCTTGAATATGCTCAATGACTGAGCCTCCACCGCCTTCTGGAGTAGAGAATTCCAAAGATTCACCACCCTCTGAGTGAAGACAGTTCTCCTCATCTCAGTCCTAAATGGCCGATCCCTTATTCTGAGCCTGTGACCCCTGGTTCTAGACTCCCCAGCCAGGGGAAACATCCTCCCTGCATCTACCCTGTCAAGCCCTGTAAGAATTTTAATGTTTCAAAAAGATCACCTCTTCTAAACTTTAAGGAATATAGGGCGAGTCTACTATCTCCTCATAGGACAATCTGGTCAGCTCAGGAATCAGTCTGGTGAAACTTTGTTGCATTCCCACTAAGGCAAGTGGTAAAGAGCCAAAACCGTACACAATACGCCAGGTGTGGTCTCACCAAGGCCCTCAATCCTTTTGTAATAAAGGCTAACATAGCAAGCGATTAGGAAAGCAAATGCTGTTACCTGCATGTTAGCTCTCTGTGATTTGTGAACAAGGGCACCCAGGTCCTTCTGAGTGCCAATATTTTGCTTTTCTATTTTTCCTACCAAAGTGGATAAAATGGACTTCACTTTTCTCCACATTATATTTCATCTGCCATGTTCTTACCCACACACTGGTATAGTCCCATGTAGACAAAGATTGGGTAAAAGTCCAATTGTTGACAGTCATTCAGTGACCTTGAACAAAAGCAGCGAGATATTCTGATCAGGAAGGCTTCAGTAGTTACCCTCAGGCATGTGATTTTAAGCCAACTCCTTTGGGAGAACTGCAGGCCATACTTACTGCTAAAATAGGAATGATTTTTTTCTGGGATGATACTCAGTCTCTGCTGAGGTGTGATGGAAAGTGATTGAAGTCTTCCCTTTCACAGTCTGGTATCAATGTGACCTAATGGGAGTTTTCACCATCATGAAGGGGTTTGATAATAGTTAATGCTAATGAAAGTATTTGAACACAGTGGTCAATCTACACAACAGCCTCGCTAGGGAGACGGAAGCAGTATCAATTCATTCATTCATTCATTCAAATGCAAATTAGATTGTTTTTCAGAAAATAACTTTGGGAAACAATAAATTGAGACATACTGACTTTGGACCTATGGTTACCAAAGCTATCCCGCACGAGGGTTTTCCTCACCTCATGTCTAGGTCTGTTGTAGACTAACTGATAGCAATCAATCTCTATGATTAGGCAACAACCCCATCGACTAGCAATTCGTACTCTGAGCTTTAGTTAGGATTAAACCAGAAATTAAAATACCTCTACTTATGGAATGCATACATGTGTACAGGTTATTTTGTATGACTATAAACCCTGAATCTGCACACAACTTTGTGTTCTAGTAGTGGGGAGGGGTAGCAATATGCTCAAATTCTCTGGGATATTGTGCCAAGATCTGTGGGTTGAGATCAACTAGCAGGTAACAGAGTTGAGCGAAATGGGCTTTTCATCTCCCTGACATTGCTGCCATTCAGCCGCCTAGTTTTCCATTTCACAGTTAACATCAACTGAGTGTCTCAGCTGCCAATCTTGATCCTGCAGCAGAGCAAGATTCTGCTCATGTCCCAGAAGCAATCCTCATTATCCCTGTAGCTTTGTGCCAATGTTAAAGGGATTCAGGATCTAGTAAATAGAAGATTTAATAAATCCAATAAGGAATTCAGGAGCAACTTCTTTACCCAGAGTGGTTAGAATGTGGAACTCACTACCACATGGAGTAGATGAGGCAAATAGCATCAATGCATTTAAGGGGAAGATAGACAAGCACATGAGGGAGAAAGGAATAGGGTGAGATGAAGAGGGCTGGGAGGAGGCTCGTGTGGAGCATAGAACATTTGGGCCGAATGGCCTGTTTCTGTGCTGTAAATTCAATTTAAAGTACGGTCAGTGTAAATGAGGACATTTAGCCAGAGCCTTGTTAGAACATTTAATATTTGAGTGCATAAATACTTTGGATAAAGAGCAAACTTACTGATATTGTACAGGTCCAGTCACTGATTAAAGAAAGTGGAATTTCATACAATGTTACATTTAACTGCATCCCAACCAGACAACACCTGGGAAATGTGTCGGGATCGACAAGGAGGCTAATGCTGAGCCAGAGACATGGAATTTATCAACGTTTCTCCATCTCAGAGTGAGGTACAGGCTGGGGAGGTGCGTGTCTGTCTCAGAGTGAGGTACAGGGTGGATAGGCGAGGGAGGATTTTTGGTGATTTACTACAATTAACCAGCTGCGCTCCTTCAACAAAAGAAATTGTAAAATTCTCACTTTCTCCAAAACAGCTGCAGCAGTGACAGTAAGGACACTACAATTCAGGAAATACACAGGAGTCTGAACGATGCTCAAAGACACTCCACAAGTCTGGCATCTTAGCGAGGCAGTCGCAGGTGGGACTCTGCATTCCCAGCGGAGTCTATTTACATCTTGCTATGACAATGGAATTAATTACAGTGAGCCGTGCTTACCTGAACACTAAACAGACAGAAGAACATTCAACTACGCGATAACAGGCCTCAGTGTCGGAGGCCAAACACAGCATTCAAACGGAGAGGAGTTGGAGCAGGTGTCCACACTGACTCGCTGCCAGTTCTGCTGCATCTCAATTGCACAGATAAAATATTTCTTCTTGTTGGGAGGGGGGGGGGAAACAAGGGAATGGAGATGGGGAGGGAGTGGGAGATGGGAGGGGAGAGGTTTGCATCACTTCTGTTGGACAGTCTATGTCTGTGGCTGTAAACCTCACAGCAGATACCAGCCAGCAGCGAGTGCCAGAAGAGCAGCCAGCACCAGTTGGAAAGGACAGCTCTGCACCATGGCCATCACTGAGTGAAGTGGGCACCCCATTTCACCATCGCCTGGAGAGAGAGAAAAATGGCCAAGGGATTAATCAAGAGGCAGAGAGCTGTGTGCCGCAGTTAATTGCATCGACCTGCCTGTCAGTGAAATACACTGGCGCATCGTACCATAGAACCACAGACCTACACACCACTACATGCAGGTCTGCATCATCATCATCAGCAGGCTGTGCTGCCTGCTGGGAGTCTGTCAGCATTGTGCCGCCCACTGGTGCCAGCAGTCTACACCGAGCTCGAGTTCTCAGACCAGTGCTTGTTCAGATGTTGGCGAGTCAGCCCCTCAGTAAAAACAGGACCAACTCAGCACCGAGGGAACCACTTCCATTGCAGGACAAACTCCAGCTGCCCAATAAATGAATAGTAACTCCAGCAGGCTGGGCACAGCCCCGGGGACTCCCTCCATTCACAGCCCCCGGGACTCCTTCCCTCCCTCTTCCTCCAGTCACATTTCCCACAGGATGGTACCCAGATGCCAAGCTCGCCTACCTTTCGCAGCATAGAATGGGCACTTCCGGGCATCTCCTCTCCCATCATGGAGCGGGATTCCATCGCCCTGCATCACCTCCTCCAGGTTTTTCCCGATCTTATCCAATTCCTCAAAAACCTGCAGGAATTTGTCATTAGAGCAAAGATTAAAAGGGGGCAGTTACTAGCTGTCAGAACCATTCGATGCAAAGTGCGCAGTCGGACAGGTGGGGCCTTTGGAAACAAAGCTGGCAAATGCTAGAAGTTGGTTTACTGCATTGAAGCATCACGGGTTCACTCAACGCAACACCGAGCCTGCCCATTCTCACAGCTGCCAGCAGCTCCAGTAAACATCAATACATGACTGTGCCAAGGGTCGCAGGTCCCACCGAGCCCCCTCATCATCACAAATAACAGCATTCAGGTGTCCGAGGGGAGTTACCGGAAACTCACTCCACTCACTATGCAGGACAGGAGGAAGGAACCACATTCTGTTCATTCAACAACAACTTGCATTTATATAGCACCTTTATCGCAGTAAATTCTCCCAAGGCACTTCACAGAAGTGTTAAGGTCAAAAATTGACACCAAGCCACATAAGGAGATATTAGGACAGGGAAGGAGGTAGGTTTTGAGGAGGAGAGAGAGGCGGAGAGGTTTAGGGAGGGAATTCCAGAGCTTAGGGCCCTGGCAGCTGAAGGCACGGCCGCCAATGGTGGAGCGATTAATATCGGGAATGCACATAAGGTCAGAATTGGAGGAGCGCAGAGATCTTGGAAGATTGTTGGGCTGGAGAAGATTATAGAGATAGGGAGGGGTGAGGCCATGGAGGGATGTGAAAACAATGATGAGAATTTTAAAATCGAGGCATTGCCAGACCGGGAGCCAATGTAGGTCAGCAAACACGGGTGATGGGCTCCAACTGCATCACTACCTGCACCAAGGATAAAAAGAGAAAAAAAACAAGAAATCATAAATAAAGCAGAAAATGGCGGAATCACACAGCGTGGGGGAAAGTGGGCAACGTTTCATGGGAGGGGACATTTCATCAGAAGTGGGGAGCAATCCGCCAAAAGGTCACGACCTGAAACATTTCCGCCATTTTCTCTTCCCATTTTGCTGTGTTTTAAAGAAAAAAAGACATGTATTTATTGTGGTAAACCACTGTTATTGTTGTTCACCGTTGTTGTTGTTGCACACTGTTGTATCTATGTATGCCTCAGCTGGCTCCGCCCCTGGCTCCACCCACATGCCCAGGTATAAAGGTGACTGCTCTGCAGCCCCCCCTGCCTTCTTGGAAACCAGTCAACCACGAGAGGCATGCTCTGTTCTTTGTTAATAAAAGCCTTTTAGTTACTCTCCTAACTCTCCGTCTTTTATGAGTAATTGATAGCGCATCAATTTTATTAACAAAAACAAAATGTCAGCACCAAACGCTGAGCAGCAGGCGCTGCAGCAAATGACGGCACCAAACGCTGAGCAGCAGGCGCTGCTGCATGCCCTCAGACCAACATGCCTGGACCTAGACCCTCAAGAGGCGGGTTCGTCTACCAAGTTCGCACAATGGCTGCGTTGCTTCGAAGCTTACTTGGAAGCCTCAGCCGTGACACTAGATGGAAACAAACTAAAAATCCTGGCCTCCAAGGTGGGCCACCAAGTCTACACGCTCATCCAGGACGCGACTACCTACGCGGCGGCTATCGATCTGCTAAAAGGACAATACACACGCCCGGTAAATACGGTTTATGCCAGACACCTCCTGAGATCCCGCAAACAGCAGTCCAGGGAATCGGTGGAGGCATTCCTACGGGCACTACAGATACTCGGCCGAGCCTGCGATTGTAAAGAGGTATCGGCCGCGACACACACGGAGGGACTTATCCGAGATGCTTTCGTTGCGGGCCTCAAGTCCGACTACTCCCGGCAGAGACTGCTGGAGAAGGGCGAAATCGACCTGAAGAAGGCAGTGTCCCTCGCGCTCTCGCTAGACGCGGCCCACCGGAATATGGACGCATTCTCCCCTAACCGCTCCGCACCGTGGACGCCGCAACCTTGGGTCATGGGACCGCCACCCCCGGCACCAACTGCTGCAGCGATGTCCAAGGGCCCGAAATGTTACTTTTGTGGCCAGGCAAAACACCCCAGAGCACGCTGCCCGGCGAAAAACGCTACCTGCTCTGGCTGCGGGAAGAAAGGACACTACGTCAGCGCCTGCAAAGGTAAAACCGCTAACGCCAGCAGCGCCGCGTGTGAACCGTGGGGGCAGCCATCTTGGACACCTCCAGCCGCGTGGGGATCGGGATCATGGGCGCAGCCATTTTGTCCGCCATCTTGGACGCCTCCAACTCCAATCGCGGGTGACCCGGACTCAACCACCGCCTCGTCTGACGACCACAGCGACTCGCTCGACCATACGCTGGCCTCCGTGACGCTGGACCAATCTCTCCCTCACCAACTGTCCAGGACCATGATGGACATTACGGTAAATGGCCGCGCCACTACCTGCCTTTTCGACAGCGGGAGCACGGAGAGCTTTATCCACCCCTACACGGTGCGCAGTTACTCTCTCCCGGTCCTGCCAACGCGCCATCGGATCTCTATGGCTTCCAAATCCCATTCAGCAGACGTCGGTGGCTACTGTGTAGTGACCCTTTCAGTAAGGGGCACAGAATACAAAAATTTTTAACTTCTTGTCCTGCCCCATCTCTGCGCTGCCGTTCTACTGGGGTTGGATTTTCAGTGCCACCTTAAAAGTGTCACATTAGCGTACGGCGGACCCCTCCCCCCACTCACAGTCTGCAGCCAGCAGCTTTTAAATCGCCCGCCGCGCACCATTTGCAGCCTCTCCATGCTTAAAGTCTCCCCCGCCCCCCCCCCTTGTTCGCTAACCTCACCCGCGACTGTAAGCCCATCGCTACCAAAAGCAGGCGGTACAGTGCCGGGGATAGGAGCTTCATTAAATCCGAAGTAGCAAGACTCCTGAAGGAAGGGATTATTGAGGGTAGCACTAGCCCATGGCGAGCACAAGTGGTGGTAGTGAAGACTGGCGAAAAACAGCGCCTAGTTATTGACTACAGCCAGACGATCAATCGCTACACCCAGTTAGATGCATACCCACTTCCCCGCATATCTGACATGGTCAATCAGATAGCACAATACCGGGTGTTCTCGACGACTGATCTGAAGTCGGCATACCACCAGCTCCCCATCAGGGCTGAGGACCGCCAGTACACAGCTTTTGAAGCTGACGGTCGTCTCTACCACTTCCTCCGAGTCCCCTTCGGCGTCACCAACGGGGTTTCGGTCTTCCAAAGGGATATGGACCGAATGGTTGACCAGAATGCGCTGCAGGCCACCTTCCCCTATCTAGACAACGTCACCATCTGCGGCCACGATCAGCAGGACCATGACGTTAACCTCGAGAAATTCCTCCATACGGCCCAGCGGCTGAATCTAACATACAACAAGGACAAATGTATGTTTCGCACCACGCGCCTCGCCATTCTTGGCTGCGTAGTGGAGAACGGAGTCATCGGCCCCGACCCCGACAGAATGCGCCCCCTTATGGAGCTCCTCCTCCCCCACTGCCAAAAAGCACTGAAGAGATGCCTAGGGTTTTTCTCTTACTATGCTCAGTGGGTGCCCAACTATGCGGACAAAGCCAGACCCCTCATCAAGTCCACCTCCTTCCCCCTGACAGCAGAGGCATGTGCAGCCTTCACTCTCATAAAAAGATGTAAGAAGTCACACAACACCAGGTTATAGTCCAACAGCTTTATTTGAAATCACAAGCTTTCGGAGCGCTGCTCCTTCTTCAGGTGAAGTGGAGAAATGCATAAAGACACAGCTTATATAGTCAGAGAATCATGTCAGATGTTTACAGGTAACCTTTCCAACTGCCATTTATCACACCTCGGCAGAGAGATAATCACAGCAGTCAAAGGTGTGAATGGTGTCCAAACAGGTCAGTCAGGGAAACATTACATCAAAGAACAATGAGGTGGGGTCACAAGGGGTCAAATATTGCAGATGCTGGGGTCTGTATGAAAAACAAAAAAAAACACAAAAAACATTTTTTTTGGCTGGAAATCACAGCAGGTCCGGCCGCATCTGTGTAGAGAGAACAAGCCAATGTCGACTCGAGTCTGGATGACCCTGCGTCAGGTGGGGTTACATGTAGCGTGACATGAACCCAAGATCTCGGTTGAGGCCGTCCTCATGGGTGCGGAACTTGGCTATCAGTTTCTGCTCGACGATTTTGCGTTGTCGTGTGTCTCGAAGGCCGCCTTGGAGAATGCTTACCCGAAGATCGGAGGCTGAATGTCCTTGACTGCTGAAGTGTTCCCCGACTGGGAGGGAACACTCCTGCCTGGTGATTGTTGCGCGGTGTCCGTTCATCCGTTGTCACAGTGTCTGCATGGTCTCGCCGATGTACCATGCTCCGGGGCATCCTTTCCTGCAACGTATGAGGTAGGCAACGTTGGCCGAGTCACATGAGTATGTACCATGTACCTGGTGGGTGGTGTCCTCACGTGTGATGATGGTATCTGTGTTGATGATCTGGCATGTCTTGCAGAGGTTGCTGTGGCAGGGTTGTGTGGTGTCGTGGTCGCTGTTCTCCTGAAAGCTGGGTAATTTGCTGCGAACGATGGTCTGTTTGAGGTTAGGCGGCTGTTTGAAAGCGAGTAGCAATCAATGATCCGGAACAGCAGACAGAGGGATCCACAGTGCAGCAACCGAAGAAGAAAGAGTCAAATTGGACCCCTCTGGAGGGTCGCTGCCCTAAGCTTGACATGTATGCTCAAGCTGTCAGGAGATGCATCAACGCCAGATTCATCAGCCGCACTCACAAGACAGTCCAGAATGTCACCCGAGCACAACGCAACGCCATCCACGCTCTCAAGACCAACTGCAACATCGTCATCAAACCAGGAGACAAAGGAGGTGCCATCGTCATACAGAACAGAACGGACTATTGCAAAGAAGTATACCGACAACCAGGAACACTACAGTTACTCGCAGATCCGACCAAAGAACACACCCGCCAACTCAACAGACTGATCAAAACCTTCGATCCAGACCTTCAAAGCATCCTACATGCTCTCATCCCACGTACTCCCCGCGTGGGAGACTTCTACTGCCTCCCAAAGATACACAAAGCCAACACACCTGGACGTCCTATCGCATCAGGCAACGGAACCCTGTGTGAGAACCTCTCTGGATATGTCGAGGGCATCCTGAAACCCATCGTACAGGGAACCCCCAGCTTCTGTCGCGACACTACAGACTTCTTACAGAAACTCGGCACCCACGGACCAGTTGAACCAGGAACACTCCTCGCCACGATGGACGTCTCGGCACTCTACACCAGTATCCCCCACGATGACGGCATCGCTGCGACAGCCTCAGTACTCAACACCAACAACAGCCAATCTCCAGACGCCATCCTACAACTCATCCGCTTCATCCTTGACCACAATGTCTTCACCTTCGACAACCAGTTCTTTACCCAAACACACGGAACAGCCATGGGGACCAAATTCGCACCCCAATACGCAAACATCTTCATGCACAAGTTCGAGCAAGACTTCTTCGCTGCACAGGATCTCCAACCAACGCTATACACCAGATACATCGACGACATTTTCTTCCTATGGACCCACGGCGAAGAATCACTGAAAAGACTACACGATAACATCAACAAGTTCCATCCCACCATCAAACTCACCATGGACTACTCCTCAGAATCGGTCTCATTCCTGGACACACGAATCTCCATCAAAGACGGACACCTCAGCACTTCACTCTACCGCAAGCCCACGGACAACCTCACGATGCCTCACTTCTCCAACTTCCACCCTAACCACGTTAAAGAAGCCATCCCCTATGGACAAGCCCTGCGAATACACAGGATCCGCTCAGACGAGGAGGAACGCGATGGACACCTACAGACACTGAAAGACGCCCTTGTAAGAACGGGATATGACACTCGACTCGTCGATCGACAGTTCCGGCGGGCCACAGCGAAAAATCGCATAGACCTCCTCAGAAGACAAACACGGGACACAACCAACAGAGTACCCTTCGTCGTCCAGTACTTCCCCGGAGCGGAGAAACTACGCCATGTTCTTCGCAGCCTTCAACATGTCATCAATGACGACGAACACCTTGCTAAGGCCATCCCCACGCCTCCACTACTCGCTTTCAAACAGCCGCCTAACCTCAAACAGACCATCGTTCGCAGCAAATTACCCAGCTTTCAGGAGAACAGCGACCACGACACCACACAACCCTGCCACAGCAACCTCTGCAAGACATGCCAGATCATCAACACAGATACCATCATCACACGTGAGGACACCACCCACCAGGTACATGGTACATACTCATGTGACTCGGCCAACGTTGCCTACCTCATACGTTGCAGGAAAGGATGCCCCGGAGCATGGTACATCGGCGAGACCATGCAGACACTGCGACAACGGATGAACGGACACCGCGCAACAATCACCAGGCAGGAGTGTTCCCTCCCAGTCGGGGAACACTTCAGCAGTCAAGGACATTCAGCCTCCGATCTTCGGGTAAGCATTCTCCAAGGCGGCCTTCGAGACACACAACGCAAAATCGTCAAGCAGAAACTGATAGCCAAGTTCCGCACCCATGAGGACGGCCTCAACCGAGATCTTGGGTTCATGTCACGCTACATGTAACCCCACCTGACGCAGGGTCATCCAGACTCGAGTCGACATTGGCTTGTTCTCTCTACACAGATGCGGCCGGACCTGCTGTGATTTCCAGCCAAAAAAAATGTTTTTTGTGTTTTTCATACAGACCCCAGCATCTGCAATATTTGACCCCTTGTGACCCCACCTCATTGTTCTTTGATGTAATGTTTCCCTGACTGACCTGTTTGGACACCATTCACACCTTTGACTGCTGTGATTATCTCTCTGCCGAGGTGTGATAAATGGCAGTTGGAAAGGTTACCTGTAAACATCTGACATGATTCTCTGACTATATAAGCTGTGTCTTTATGCATTTCTCCACTTCACCTGAAGAAGGAGCAGCGCTCCGAAAGCTTGTGATTTCAAATAAAGCTGTTGGACTATAACCTGGTGTTGTGTGACTTCTTACATTTGTCCACCCCAGTCCAACTCCGGCATCTCCACACCATGGCTCATAAAAAGAGATATTGCGAAGGCCACAGTGCACGCAGTGGATGAGTCCATCCCTTTCCAAGTGGAGAGCGACGCATCCGACTTCACCCTAGCTGCAACCCTTAACCAGGCGGGGAGACCCGTGGCCTTTTTCTCAAGGACCCTCCAGGGCCCCGAGATTCGACACTCCTCTGTCGAAAAGGAGGCCCAGGCCATTGTGGAAGCGGTGCGACATTGGAGGCATTACCTGGCCGGAAAACGATTTACCCTGCTCACTGACCAGCGTTCAGTGGCTTTTATGTTTAACAATAAGCAGAGGGGCAAAATCAAGAACGACAAGATCTTGAGGTGGAGAATTGAACTCTCCACCTACAATTACGATATTTTGTACCGGCCCGGGAAACTCAATGAGCCCCCAGATGCCCTATCACGTGGTACATGCGCCAACGCGCAGGTTGATAGACTGCAGACCCTCCACAATGACCTCTGCCACCCGGGGGTCACCAGGTTCTTCCATTTCATCAAATCCCGTAACCTGCCCTACTCCATCGAGGAGGTCAGGACCATGACCAGGAACTGCCAAATCTGTGCCGAGTGCAAACCGCATTTTTATAGGCCAGACAGAGCAAGCCTGATCAAGGCCACTCGCCCCTTCGAGCGCCTGAGCGTCGATTTTAAAGGGCCCCTCCCCTCCTCTGACCGCAACGTGTACTTCCTCAACATAATTGATGAGTACTCCCGTTTCCCGTTTGCCATCCCTTGCCCAGACATGACCAGTACCACGGTCATTAAAGGTCTGAATGACCTTTTCGCCTTGTTCGGCTTCCCTAGCTATATCCATAGCGACCGGGGCTCATCCTTTATGAGCGACGAACTCCGTCAGTACCTGCTCACGAGAGGTATTGCTACAAGCAGAACCACCAGCTACAACCCCCGGGGGAACGGCCAGGTGGAAAGAGAGAACGCGACGGTTTGGAAGGCCGTCCTCTTAAACTTAAAATCTAAGGGCCTTCCGACCTCTCGCTGGCAGGAGGTCCTCCCTGCGGCGCTCCACTCCATTCGGTCACTGCTTTGTACGGCCACCAATGCCACCCCCCATGAAAAAATGTTCACTTTCCCCAGGAAGTCCACATCGGGGACCTCGCTACCGACATGGCTGACGTCTCCAGGACCCGTCCTACTGCGGAAGCACGCGAGGTCCCATAAAACGGACCCCCTGGTCGAGAGGGTGAGCCTCCTCCACGCCAACCCCCAGTATGCTTACGTGGCGTACCCGGACGGGCGGGAGGACACAGTCTCCATACGAGACCTCGCACCTTCGGGTGCCCCTGAAACACTACCATTGCCATCCACCACTACCCACAACCCAACCCCTGTAGACGGCATGCCGCAGCCCCAGGACCTGTCATTGACCACCCAACCACTCAATGAGACGCCAGATTCAACGTTGGATGCTGCACCATCACCGCCGCCACCACGACGATCAGGACGGCATACAAGGCCACCTGATAGACTTACTTACATGAACCTTTAATACACTTCACCCCGCCGGACTCAATTTTAAACAAGGGGTGAATGTGGTAAACCACTGTTATTGTTGTTCACCGTTGTTGTTGTTGTTGCACACTGTTGTATCTATGCATGCCTCAGCTGGCTCCGCCCCTGGCTCCACCCACATGCCCAGGTATAACGGTAACTGCTCTGCAGCCCCCCCTGCCTTCTTGGAAACCAGTCAACCACGAGAGGCATGCTCTGTTCTTTGTTAATAAAAGCCTTTTAGTTACTCTCCTAACTCTCCGTCTTTTATGAGTAATTGATAGCGCATCATTTATATAGCGCTTTTCACGACCTCAGGATGTCTCAAAGCGCTTTACAGCTAATGAAGTATTATTGGAAGTGTAGTCACTATTGTCATGTAGGAAACACGGCAGCCAATTTGCGCACAGCAAGCTCCTACAAACAGCAATGTGATAATGACCAGAGAATCTGTTTTTGTTATGTTGATCGAGGGATAAATATTGGCCAGGACACCGGGGGGGAACTCCCCTGCTCTTCTTCGAAATAGTGGCCATGGGATCTTTTACATCCACTTGAGAGCGCAGATGGGGCCTTGGTTTAATGTCTCATCCAAAAGACTCCCTCAGTACTGCACTGGAGTGTCAGCCTAGATTCTTGTGTGCAAGTCCCTGGAGTGGGATTTGAACCCACAACCTTCTGACTCAGAGGCGAGTGTGCTACCCACTGAGCCACAGCTGACACTATTACATGGCAACACCCGGTTCATCAGAACTTCACATGGCAAAAACTGCTTCCGGACCAGCTGCATCCCATGACACAAAAGACAGTGTGAGGTGGGACACAGCCACTCAAAGGCTGGCAGTGGGAGCCGTGCTCCTCCCCGCTAACGCCCCTCGGTAACGCTCACCTCCATGTTGAAGTGGAAAGCCCGGTTGGCCTCCTCCACGATCCTCTCTCTGCTCTGCCCGCTGGTCTCCAGGGTGTTCAGCCGCGATCGGTACAGCTGCTTGAAGCGGGCGGGGTTGGAAATGTTGTCGAAGGTGTAGAACTGCACGCCTTCTCCGGTGCTGGGCAGGCGCAGGGCTCTCTGCGCCACTTTCTTCAGCACCTGCCCCCCCGACAGGTCACCCATGTAGCGGGTGTAGGCGTGCGCCGCCAGTAGCTCGGGTTCGTGCTCCCCCACGTGACGGATCCGCTCCACGTATCTCGTCGTGGCCTCTGAACGCTCGATCTGGTCCTGCCAGCCTGCCCCATAGAAGTACTCCAGGTCTTTGGCCAGAGCCTCCGTGCGGTGCAGCTCGAGCGGGAAGTAGAGGGGAGCGAAGCCGGGATGCTCTGCGTTCTTATCCATCTCCTCCTCCAGGGCAGAGTAGGTGAAGTACAGCGCCACCGTGCCCAGCTGTAACACAAGGTGGCAACAGTGATGGAACAGCTCAGGGCACCAAATCATAGTTAGTTTCGCTGATCTGCTACCCTCTCCTCCCGCAGGCACGGGAGGTTTGTTTAACAGACGCCTGATATCCTCCGGTACCTCTAACGAGTGAACATTCATGTGCGAGACTAATATCGGCAAGTTACCCAATCATTGAGGAGGAGAAATGGGACATCGAAGCCAAGCTCGTCTCCGTCCTCACTCCTGACCTTTCCAGTAGCGGTCACCAGACAGCAATCAGCAGCAGGAAGCTTGGCTGATTTTGTTTCTTCCTCTCCTTCCCTAACCCAGGGGTGCTGAGGCCAAATGTAGCCTTAGCCTCCCGCACCCAGCTGCTGCCCTGGCCAAGTGCAACAGATTCTAAACACACTCTTGAAATCTCGGCCCCACAACTTTAACTCTTTTCTCTTCGTGCAAGTATCCCAGACCACTGTGTGCTGCGCTGTATCACAGTGGGCTGTCCCTAACCCTAATCTAAACACTAAAAAGGCAAGCTATCTGAGAGGTAAGGGATAAATCCCAGTGCCTCCTGATCTGTAGCTCCGTGTTACCCTGCCTGATGCTAGCACCCACTAGGCCATCAAGGGAAACTTTCCAAAGAAACCAGCAAGTGTGCCACCTGTTTAAAGAGCGGAGAGCTCACTTCACAATTTACATTAATGATTTAGACTTTGGAATCAAAAGCACAATTTCTAAATTTGCGGATGATACCAAATTGGGGGGGGGGGGGCGGATAGTCAATACTGAGGAGGACTGCAACAAATTACAGGAGGACATTAATAAACTTGCAGAATGGGCAAATGAAGTTCAACACAGATAAATGTGAGGTTATTACATTTTGGTAGGAAGAATAGGGAGGTCACTTATCACTTGGAGGGTGCGAGTCTAGGTGGGGTAGAGGAACAAAGGGATCTCGGAGTACAAATACACAAATTACAAAGTTGCAACACAGGTTAGCAAGGCCATAAAAAAAGCAAACCAAGCACTAGGGTTTATTTCTAGAGGGATAGAATTGAAAAGTAGGGAAGTTATGCTAAACCTGTATCGAACCTTGGTTAGACCACACTTTGAGCACTGCGTGCAGTTCTGGTCGCCATATTATAAAAAGGATATCGAGGCACTGGAGAGAGTGCAGAGAAGATTTACAAGGATGATACCAGAAATGCGAGGGTATACCTATCAGGAAAGGATGAACAGGCTGGGTCTCTTTTCTCTTGAAAAAAGGCTGAGGGGTGACCTAATAGAGGTCTTTAAAATGATGAAAGGTTTTGATAAGTGGATTCAGAGAGAATGTTTCCACTTGTGGGGAAGAGCATAACTAGAGGCCATCAGTATAAGATAGTCACCAAGAAATCCAATAGGGAATTCAGAAGAAACTTCTTTACCCAAAGAGTGGTGAGAATGTGGAACTCGCTACCACAGGGAGTGGTTGAAGCGAATATTATAGATGCATTTAAGGGGAGGCTGGACAAGCATATGAGAGAGAAGGGAATAGAGGGTTACACTGATAGATTTAGATGAGGAAAGACAGCAGGAGGCTCGGGTGGAGCATAAACGCTGGCATGAACTGGTTGGGCCAAATGACCTGTTTCTGTGCCGTATATCCTATGTAATTCTATGTAATAAGGATCGTTAAACAGCCTCTTCGGGTGGGTCAGTATGGTTAAAATTTTATAAACCCCATGGACTAATTTCAACCCCGCCCCCACCCTAAGCAGGTCCGAGTGACAGGTCCGTGTGATGGGCAATGATGGGGCCCGGGGAGCTCGCCCGCCCGGTGATGGGGCCCGGGGAGCTCGCCCGCCCTGTGATGGGGCACGGGGAGCTCGCCCGCCCGGTGATGGGGCACGGGGAGCTCGCCCGCCCGGTGATGGGGCACGGGGAGCTCGCCCGCCCGGTGATGGGGCACGGGGAGCTCGCCCGCCCGGTGATGGGGCACGGGGAGCTCGCCCGCCCGGTGATGGGGCACGGGGAGCTCGCCCGCCCGGTGATGGGGCACGGGGAGCTCGCCCGCCCGGTGATGGGGCACGGGGAGCTCGCCCGCCCGGTGATGGGGCACGGGGAGCTCGCCCGCCCTGTGATGGGGCACAGGGAGCTCGCCCGCCCGGTGATGGGGCACGGGGAGCTCGCCCGCCCTGTGATGGGGCCTGCTCACACAATGGCATTTTAAATCCTTGACAATAAATGGATCAATTTAAACAGTGATGTGCTGAGCCAAGCACTTCCAGAACAGTCTGCATTCATATAACCAGACAATGAAGTGCCCACAATGGGCCAAATCCTGTGCAGGTCAATGGGTCAATCCTTTCCCATCATCCATCTGTTCATGCTGACATCACACCTATTATGCCCCAGAGTCACCCTTTCTGTATCCACCATGTGTTGCAGCCTATCTCCTGCTACACAACCTCACACATCCAGTCTACAGGACCCCTCGCAACCTGAGAGAGCACAGACAGCAAAGACTATAATCACACACATGAACAAGGAGCAGGAGTAGGCCACTCGGCCCCTCGAGCCTGCTCTGCCATTCAATAAGATCATGGCTGATCTGATTACCCCACATTCCCACCTACCCCCGATAACCTTTCACCCCCTTGCTTATCAAGAATCTATCTACCTCTGCCTTAAAAATATTAAAAGACTCTACTTCCTCCGCCTGAGGAAGAGATTCACGACCCTCTGAGAAAAAATTTCTCCTCATCTCTGTCTTAAATAGGCGACCCCTTATTTTTAAACAGTGACCCCTAGTTCTAGATTCTCCCACAAGAGGAAACATCCTCTCCACATCACCCGGTCAAGACCCCTCAGGATCTTATATGTTTCAATCGAGTCACCTCTTACTCTTCTAAACTCCAGCCGATACAAGCCTAGCCTGTCCAACCTTTCCTCATGAGACAACCCGCCCATTCCAGGTATTAGTCTAGTAAACCTTCTCTGAATTGCTTCCAACGCATTTACATCCTTCCTTAAATAAGGAGACCAATACTGTACACAGTACTCCAGATGTGGTCTCACCAATGCCCTGTATAACTGAAGCATAACCTCCTTACTTTTGTATTCAATTCCCCTCGTAATAAACGATAACATTCACAGAAATCACAGAAACCTCACAGTGCAGATAGAGGCCATTTCGGCCCATCGAGCCTGCACCGACACATATCCCACCCTATCCCTGTAACCCCACGTATTTAATCCCCCTAACACTAAGGGTCAATTTATCATAGCCAATCAACCTAACCCGCACATCTTTGGACTGTGGGAGGAAACCGGAGCACCCGGAGGAAACCCACGCAAACACGGGGAGAATGTGCAAACTCCACACAGACAGTCGCCCGAGGCCGGATTCGAACTCGGGTCTCTGGCGCTGTGAGGCAACAGTGCTAACCACTATGCCACCGTGCTGCCCATTAACATTCTATTATAGAAACATAGAAGATAGGAGGAGTAGGCCATTCGGCCCCTCGAGCCTGCTCCGCCATTCGATGAGATCATGGCTGATCATCCAAACTCAGTACCCCGTACCTGCCTTCTCCCCATATCCCTTGATACCTTTAGCTCCAAGAAATATATCTAACTCCTTCTTGAATATATTTAAAGACTTGGCCTCAACCGCCTTCTGTGGTAGAGAATTCCACAGGTTCACCACTCTCTGGGTGAAGAAATTCTTCCTCATCCCTGTCCTAAATGGCTTACCCCTTATCCTTAGACTATGACCCCTGGTTCTGGACTCTCCGACCATCGGGAACATTCTACCTGCATCTAGTTTGTCCAGACCTGTCAGAATTTTATAAGTTTCGATGAGATCCCCTCTCATTCTTCTAAACTCCAGCGCGTATAATCCCAATCGACCCAATCTCTCCTCATACGTCATTCCTGCCATCCCAGGGATCAGCCTTGTGAATCTTCGCTGAACTCCTTCCATGGCAAGAACATCCTTCCTCAGATAAGGCGACCAAAACTGCACACAGTACTCAAGGTGTGGTCTCACCAAGGCCCTGTACAACTGCAGCAGGACATCCTTGCTCCTGTACTCAAACCCTTTCGCTATGAAGGCCAACATACCATTTGCCTTCTTCACCGCCTGCTGCACCTGCATGCTTACCTTCAGTGACTGGTGCACAAGGGCACCCAGGTCTCGTTGCACTTCCCCTTCTCCCAATCTATTGCCATTCAGATAATAGTCTGCCTTCCTGTTTTTGACACCAAAGTGGATAACCTCGCATTTATCCACGTTATATTGCATCTGCCACGCTTCTGCCCATTCACCCAACCTGTCCAAATCATCCTGGAGTTTCTTGGTATCCTCCTCGCAGCACACACGCCCACCCAGCTTTGTGTCGTCTGCAAACTTGGAGATATTACATCTAGTTCCCTTATCTAGATCATTAATGTATATTGTGAATAGCTGGGGTCCAAGGACCGATCCCTGCGGTACCCAACTAGTCACTGCCTGCCACTCGGAAAAAGACCCGTTAATTCCTACTCTCTGCTTTCTGTCCGCCAACCAGTTCTCTATCCAAGTCAATACCTTGCCCCCAATCCCATGTGCCTTAACTTTACACGCTAATCTCTTATGCGGGACCTATCGAAAGCCTTTTGAAAGTCCAAATACACCACATCTACTGGTTCTCCCTTATCTATTTTCCCAGTTACATCCTCAAAAAATTCCAGTAGATTAGTCAAGCACGATTTACCTTTTGTAAATCCATGTTGACTTTGTCCGATCCTGTCACTGTTTTCCAAGTGCTCAGCTATTACATCCTTTATAATGGACTCTAGCATTTTCCCCACTACCGATGTCAGGCTTACCGGTCTGTAATTCCCCGCTTTCTCTCTACCACCCTTTTTGAATAGTGGGGTAACATTAGCTACCCTCCAATCCATGGCTACAGTTCCAGATTCCAGCGAATTTTGGAAGATGATCAGCAATGCATCTACTATTTCTAGGGCCACCTCCTTAAGTACCCTAGGATGTAGATTATCAGGCCCTGGGGATTTATCGGCCTTCAATCCCGTCAATTTCCCTAACACCATTTCCCTACAAATACTGATTTCTTTCAGTTCCTCCCTCTCATCAGACCCTATGTTCTCTAACAACTCTGGGAGGTTATTTGTGTCCTCCTTTGTGAAGACAGAACCAAAATATGCATTTAATTGGTCTGCCATTTCTTTGTTCCCCATTATAACTTCCCCTGCTTCTGACTGCAAGGGACCTACACTTGATTTCACTAATCTTTTTCTCTTCACATATCTATAAAAGTTCTTACAGTCAGTTTTTATGTTCCCTGAAAGCTTACTTTCATATTCTATTTTCCCCTTCTTAATTAATCCCTTTGTCCTCCTTTGTTGAATCCTAAACTGCTCCCAATCCTCAGGGTTATCACTTTTTCTGGCCAATTTATATGCCCTCTCCTTGAATCTTATGCTATCCCTAATTTCCCTTGTTAGCCACAGTTGAGTCACCCTTTTTGTTTTATTCATCCATGCGGTCTTTGAATGTTTGCCATTGCCTATCCACCATCAACCCTGAGTGACATTCCCCAAACAATCCTACCCAATTCGCGCCTCATACCATCGTAGTTTCCTTTATTTAAATTCAGGACCCCAGTCTCCGAGTCAACTACTTCACTCTCCATCCTAATGAAGAATTCTATCATATTATGATCGCTCTGACCCAAGGGGCCTCATACAACAAGATTGCTAATTACCTGCATACTAACCTTTTGCGATTCATGCACTAGGACACCCAGATCCCTCTGCAATCTCTCACCATTTAAATAATATGCTTCTTTTTATTCTTCCTGCCAAAATGGACAACTTCACATTTTCCCACATTATACTCCATTTGCCAGATCTTTGCCCACTCACTTAACCTATCTATATCCCTTTGTAGCCTCCTTATGTCCTCTTCACAATTTACTTTCCTACCCATCTTTGTGTCATCAGCAAATTTAGCAACCATACCTTCGGTGCCTTAATCCAAGTAATTTATATAAATTGTAAAAAGTTGAGGCACACCACTCGTTACATCTTGCCCCACCTCAAACAGTTCTTGCCGAATCTTGCCCTTCAGGAACTCCTTCACAAACTGAGTGTTCTCTGCTCGATCATGCGACTCCTTTGTTCCCTCCTTAAGGATCTCCGATAGGTCCGTGGGGCTGTGGTGGGGGTGGGGGTGGAAAAGGAGAAAAATTAGAGCTAGCAATGAGTAGACAAGAGCTGGTAGGCCGGATTGGGGTAGAGAACAAGGGGGAGCGAGCAGAGAGAGACAGGAGTTTGTTTTTATTCTACTCAAAAGTGAAGGTAAATGGAATACGTTGCCATTATTTGTATAGGGGTCAACAAGCATTACCAGGTCAGGGGTCAGGTGCACTAACAGTGCAGTAAAGCTCTCTCTGCGCTCTCCCAACAATGAATCTTGACTCTAGTCCTGGAAAAGCACTACGGTGAAATTCTCATTTCCCACACCAGCCACCCTTGGGGCCTCTCTGACTGGAAAACCAATGTAATTGCCCATTGATCAGCCATGATCTCATTGAATGGTAGAACAGGCTCAAGGTGCTGAATGGCCTCCTCCTGTTCCTATGATCAGTTGCTTGGTGCTGTGCGCATGCAGCAATTGAGACTGTCACCTGTACACAAACTGGGTGAGACATTCCTCCCAAGGAGATGAGGAGCCATCACACTCATTAGGTGCGGTACCCTGACGCCTGTATAATTAAAACTTCTGGTGATCAACGGAGTTGTAGGAATATCTGCTGCTCACTAGTCAGGAGAAGGGCCGGCATCAATCACTGAGATCTCTCGCATGGTCGGTCAATTCATCCCCACTGCAGAGAAAGGTCCCTCTCCCAATCCACACACTAGGCTTTAAACCATTACTGCAGAGAGTTGGTCAACTCAAACTGGTCTGGATTGCCTACCCCCACTCAAAACAGCACAAACCTGACGTGGTCCCCGTCCATTCCGATCTCCTCTACCACGCTGGGCAGCTCCGCAGTCTCCTTAGCTTTGGTGGGCGACATCACTCAGTGTTTTCAATGCTGGCAGCTGCTGCTTGAGCTGACCATGGCTCGGTCAGTGACAGGCGGGTGGGCAGCACCGGGCTCCTGGGAACAAGAGAAATGACAAACAGTCAGACACAAAGCCTCCAAACCCAAACCCCATCAGGACCCGCAAGGGGGCAAGGGGACAGAAGGCAGGGGGACAGAGGGCAAGGGGAGCAGAGTGAGACTCGGAGGAGTAACCGAGAGAGAAATGAGTCGCCCCTCGCCCTAGCCCAGTGCTGCCGTCTCTCTCTCTAGCGCCGGGCTCGAGTACCTGGCTCCGGGGTTGGGGCCTGTTTCTGGCTGGCGTTCGGCGGATATGTCGTCAGAGACGCCGCCGTGACCGGAAATTGCGTTGTGCGCGTTGCCATGGGAGCTGCTGCCGAGTCACCCCCCTCATCCTCACGCCCAAGGGTAGTGGAGAAAGTGAGAAGCCCCTGCCCCAAACTATGCACAACGACAGGTTCCACCTTAGCCTCCCCTCATTGGGCTGAATCTCTCAGACCCTCCACCTCCAGGATAGTGGCGACCAGCCTGGAGCCTCCAACTCCGGGACTGAGACTAGGCCAAGGGAACTCCGGGAGTGAAACTGGGCTATGCGAACTCCGGGAGTGAAACTGGGCCAAGAGAACTCCGGGAGTGAAACTGGGCCAGGGGAACTCCGGGAGTGAAACTGGGCCAAGGCAACTCCGGGAGTGAAACTGGGCCAGGGGAACTCCGGGGGTGGCATAGTGGTTAGCACTGTTGCCTCACAGCGCCAGGGACCCGGGTTCGAATCCGGCCTCGGGCGACTGTCTGTGTGGAGTTTGCACATTCTCCCCGTGTTTGCGTGGGTTTCCTCCGGGTGCTCCGGTTTCCTCCCACAGTCCAAAGATGTGCGGGTTAGGTTGATTGGCTATGATAAATTGACCCTTAGTGTTAGGGGGATTAAATACGTGGGGTTACGGGGATAGGGTGGGATATTTGTTGGTGTAGGGGTTACGGGGATCGGGTGGGATATGTGTCGGTGCAGGCTCGATGGGCCGAAATGGCCTCTATCTGCACTGTGGGGTTTCTGTGATCTGAGGAGTGAAACTGGGCCAAGACAACTCCGGGAGTGAAACTGGGCCAGGGGAACTCCGGGAGTGAAACTGGGCCAGGGGAACTCCGGGAGTGAAACTGGGCCAGGGGAACTCCGGGAGTGAAACTGGGCCAGGGGAACTCCGGGAGTGAAACTGGGCCAGGGGAACTCCGGGAGTGAAACTGGGCCAAGAGAACTCCGGGAGTGAAACTGGGCCAAGAGAACTCCGGGAGTGAAACTGGGCCAGGGCAACTCCGGGAGTGAAACTGGGCCAGGGGAACTCCGGGAGTGAAACTGGGCCAGGGCAACTCCGGGAGTGAAACTGGGCCAGGGCAACTCCGGGAGTGAAACTGGGCCAGGGCAACTCTGGGAGTGAAACTGGGCCAGGGCAACTCCGGGAGTGAGATTGAAGGCCAGGGGAAGGGAGTCCATGGAACATGGAGCTGAACTTTCTTGGCAGGGCAGAACTAGGCCAATACCCACTAATAATTACTATCCAAAAAAGAGCCACCAAATTTTGGAAACACCTAAAAATGAGCAACCCCCACTGCTATCATTACGAAGCCTTGAAATGCCAAGAGAGGACCATAAAGAAGAACACCCTCAGTCAACTAGTCCTGGGACTCAGTGAAGCAACCATTAACACTACTAACAATAACCAGCCCCAGGACAGTGACATTGTAGCACAGAGAATTCGACCCAACACAATTGTCACTAAGCAAAAGGAAAAATACCTGTCATATTGGGCAGAAACAACAAAAACCCAAAGCAAACTCAATTGCTACTTGGCCCCAGACAATACAACATAGCTGATTACCTGACCATGGTAAAGGATAGCAAACTGAGAAAAACCTTGACAAGGTACAGACTTAGTGAACATAGCCTGGCGATCGAAAAAGGCAGACACAGGCAGACCAGGCTGCCAAGAGAGGACAGGATATGCTCTCACTGCAGTCAGGGAGTGGTGGAGACAGAGATGCACTTCCTCACAGCTTGTGGAAAATATCAGGGCATCAGGAAGAATTTCTACCCAAAATTCACACAAATATGCCCTGAATTCAGAAATTTGAATGACGACCAAAAACTCCCATACCTACTAGGGGAAGAGAGAAACTGTGTAACATTAGCGGCACACTATGTTACAGCTTGCCATAAACAGAGGGACAACCAGTAAACCTAAGAAAAGAGTATATACAAATTATATGAATGTATATTTATACACTCAGGGATATATCTGTTTATACACTGTACGAATAGATCTGCGTTTATGTGTTCAACCATAAATGTATTCCGATGCTTTGGCAACATAAGATGTACCTTATCATGCCAATAAAGCGAATGGAATTGAATTGAATTGAGTCAGGTTCGATACAGAGTTGTTTTTCTGCCTTCAGTGAACCCAGGTCTGCGTGTGCTACAGCTCTATAAGAAGGGATACATTCCTGAGGGTGGAGGATATTGGGACATATGGGGTAATACGAATGAATCTAAATATGTCTCGATGGCTGAGTCTGGTTTTCGGGCTTGGACTCAGGCTGGAAGAGCAGCCGATGGGATCTTGGCTCAGTCTGAGCAGCCCAGATTCAGGACCTGTGGGCTGAGGGAAGAGCTTAGTCCACGAGGATATTGTCGCTGGGCTTGGGGTTGGTTTCCGGGTCCCTGCCGCTTGCTGTGGGCGCGGCTGCGCCTGTGCCCGAGGAGGGGAGGCGGGGAGAGGCCCGGCTGCCGGCTGATTGATGAGCCCGTTCCCAGCCGGCGCTAACCTCACGGACACCGACCGCTTCGATGTGGCTGTCCAGGCTTCAGTGCTCTCGGCTCGGATCGCTGCAGCACCCTGCCCTCGGCCCTCGCTGCTCCAGGACCTGAGACCGAGACTGCAGCACCTCCGCCGGTACAAGGTGAGTGACTGATCCCAGCTCAACACAGCTCCCCCTCTCGCCCCCCCCCTCTCCCGCCTCCCCTTGCCTCCCCCCTCTCCCGCCTCCCCTCGCCCCCCCCTCTCCCGCCTCCCCTCGCCCCCCCCCTCTCCCGCCTCCCCTCGCCCCCCCTCTCCCGCCTCCCCTCGCCCCCCCCTCTCCCGCCTCCCCTCGCCCCCCCCTCTCCCGCCTCCCCTCGCCCCCCCCTCTCCCGCCTCCCCTCGCCCCCCCTCTCCCGCCTCCCCTCGCCCCCCCCTCTCCCGCCTCCCCTCGCCCCCCCCTCCCACCTCCCCTCGCCCCCCCCCTCTCCCGCCTCCCCTCGCCCCCCCCTCCCGCCTCCCCTCGCCCCCCCCTCTCCCGCCTCCCCCCTCTCCCGCCTCCCCCCTCTCCCGCCTCCCCTCGCCCCCCCCCTCTCCCGCCTCCCCTCGCCCCCCCCTCTCCCGCCTCCCCTCGCCCCCCTCCTCCCCCCCCTCCTCCCTCTCCCTCCTCCCTCTCCCTCTGTTGTGTATGTAATATGTGTGCTACTTTGAACCTATGGACAGGACTGCACTGCTTGTAGGGCGTAGTGATACGCTGTACCACTCCTGGCCATGGGGTATAAGTAGTACTGTGGGTACTGATCTCCCCTCAGTTCCCGCCTGTGGGCATGAAGTAAAGACCTACGTGCAGTCCCTACCTCCAACCAGTAAAGACCTGTTTGAGTTATACGTTTAAGTCTTTGTGTTAATTGTTCAATACAATACACATACTTAACACTGGCGACGAGTCGGTTCGAACCCTGCGGCAGTTATTCCACGGCGGCTTCGTCCAAAGACAGGACGTTGAAGAGAGGTTTCAATCCTCAACACCCCACTCAAAACTGAAGGGCAGCAGAAATCCTGACAGCTTCCAGCGACTGGAAGCGACAGGCATTAGGACCCTGAAGCCTCCATAACCTCGTGGGTAAGCCAGAGCCCGGGAGGGAGCGAGCAAGAGCCGCGCGAGCGGGTGAGCCAGAGGCCGGGAGCCGCTTCAAGTGCGAGGCGCAGCGCGGGCCAGCGATCGGGACCAAAGATAAGGGCCGCACTCGGGCGATCGCGGCGAAGATAAGGGCCGCACTCGGGGGCTGAAGGGAGACGGCGTCGGGGACGGGTGAAGACCGCCAAGCGCGGGAAAACCACCATTTTGTGGGCGGAGGACGACGGCAAGAGCGGGAAGCTGCCATCTTTGATAACAAGTAAAGAAAATAAAATCTGAGAAATTGCAAATCTACAATGCCTAAACACGGGAATATTAGCACCTTTGATAGTGACCTCGAAGATTGGGCCATATATGTTGAAAGAGTAAAAAATTATTGTAAGGCCAATAAAATTCGTGACCAAGATAAAGCTCTAACATTATTAAATTTAATGGGTGCGAAGACATACGGGCAATTGAAACACCTGTTATCACCAGATGAACCGGCGGATAAGACGTTCGATGAGATTGTTACTGTCCTGAAAGATCATCTAAACCCCACGCCGCTGATGCTAGCGGAACGATTTAAATTTTACGACAGAAGGCAGCTACAGCATGAAAGCAATGCTGAATATTTGCTGGAATTGCGTAAATTAGCGAAATATTGCCAGTTTGGAACGGGACTGACAGATGCACTATGAGACAAATTTGTGTGTGGTTTATTTAAACAGGATACACAAAAGCGACTGCTCGAGGAGAATGAGCTGACGCTTGAGAAGGCGGTCACTATGGCAGCAGCACACGAAGCCGCAGCGAGAGGCACGGCAGTAATGCAGCTACGGTCACCGGAGCTCAGTGCACACAAATTGGGTGTGAGTTCTGGCAAATGTTATCGTTGTGGAAAGACAACGCATGATCAGAACCAGTGTTGGTTTAAAAACCAAGAATGTAGAACTTGTGGTAGGCTTGGACATATAGCTAGAGTATGCAGGTCAGGGAAGAAGACCAGCAACAAGAAGTCACCGCAAGGAAAATACGCAAAGGTACACAAGGTGACCGAACAGGAGTCCGATTCAGACGCTAGCAGTAATGAACTGGCTAGCTTAAGCTGTAATGAACTGGCTAGCTTAAGAGTACTCAACGCTGGTAAGGGTGCAGACCTCCAGACAATTTGGGTCACTCTTCAGATAGAAGGAGTCCAAGTAAAACTGGAATTGGACACTGGATCGGCATTGACGGTCATAAATAAGAAAGATTACGGAAAGTTATTCCAACATATTCCCCTACAGGATACGGGGATTATATTGAAAACATACACGGGGCAAAGAGTGTACCCATCGGGAAAATAGAGGTTGCAGTGGTCCACAAGGGCGAAGACAGTCAAATAATGGACTTATATGTGATATCTGAAGGAGGTCCTCCACTACTAGGACGGGAGTGGATTAGGAAAATGAATATGGACTGGCATTTCCTACAAACAATAACGAGTGAGAACTCGGTGAAGATAGTCGGCCCAGACTCTGGAATGGATGATGGTAAGCCCAACTCAGGTGCAAAAGACAAAGTTTCAGCACAGAATTCCACTGAGCAACAACAACATAGTTTAACTGTGGATTCTGAGTCTGGCAAGTCTACTGATGTGCCCATTTCTGAGGGACACCGGGCTCGAACTCAACTCCATTTCAAACTACAACAGCAATTAGAACAAATGCTTCGCCGTTTTGAGCAAGAGTTGAATGCAACGAAAGAGTTCTTTGATATAGAGTTGGAGAATCTGGAAAGACAACAGAAGCAGCTGATGGAGAAAATGGAGCAGGAGCACACAAAACGTCTGATGTCAGAGGAGTTAACGGTCAGCCAACTCCTGCATATGCTGAAGGACAGGACTCTGAAATGGGAAAAACTTGAACACGAACTTCAATATTCAAACGAAAGGGGTTCGGAGCTCTCAAAGGTTATTGGAAGAGCTGAGGTGGCAACACAGACTGAGATGACTGCAACAGAGCAGCCTTGGATGCCAAAAGTATGCTGACTCACGTCAACGTAGAACAACAGACCGCTGAAACAGCTGCTCCGGTAGAGGGATTGAATAGTCCGATCAATCAATCTCCAAAAGAAGTTGAAGTAGTAAAATCTCAAATGAGGTCATTAGTAAACGACTTGCTGAAAGCCCAGAAAAAGCTGGATGAAGAGGTACGCATGAAGAAGTCTCTTCAGGAAAGATGTCTGGACTTGGAACAAAAGCTGGCTAACGCCCAGCTGGGTATGGAGGAAATAGAAGACCCTCTCGCTGGCCTAGATCAGGACGACACCGAATATTACTATGTCCTGTCCTGCCCAACTTGTAACTTCGACTCCCACCATACAGAAATCATGGAGGAGCACCGAAAGTCTACGGAACATCGGGAGAAGGTGGCTCTACTACGGAAAAAGGAGGAAGAGAAGGAGGAACTGCGCATGCAGCTGGCAGCTGACAGTGGAGCCCAGAGAGTCTCCAAGAAGCAGAAAAGGAAAAGTCGAAACAGAAGATGACCCATCTGAACCATTATTACCTCTACCAGATCACACACGTGGTCCCTCCGAACGGAGCCAATTCAGTTCGGAAGTTCAAACTGTTAAATCCATGGAAGGACTATTGAATGAGTCACTCCAGCAACGTGAACCGACTACACCACAGAGATTGAATCTGTGAACTGTTTTCCGCAGAGACTGAATCTGTGATCTGTTTTGACATGAAGTTATCTATGTATCTATGTTATTCTGTTATGTAAACCTGAAGTTATATATGTATATAGGTATTACGTTATGTTAAATGGGGAGATGACTGTAAAGCTAAGAAGGGAGGAATGTTGTGTATGTAATATGTGTGCTACTTTGAACCTATGGACAGGACTGCACTGCTTGTAGGGCGTAGTGATACGCAGTACCACTCCTGGCCATGGGGGTATAAGTAGTACTGTGGGTACTGATCTCCCCTCAGTTCCCGCCTGTGGGCATGAAGTAAAGACCTACGTGCAGTCCCTACCTCCAACCAGTAAAGACCTGTTTGAGTTATATGTTTAAGTCTTTGTGTTAATTGTTCAATACAATACACATACTTAACACCCTCCCCCCTCCTCCCTCCCCCTCCCTCTCCCTCCCCCCCTCCTCCCTCTCCCTCCCCCCCTCCTTCCCCCCCTCCTCCCTCTCCCTCCCCCCTCCTCCGCCTCCCTCCCCCCCTCCTCCCTCTCCCTCCCCATCCTCCCTCTCCCTCCCCCCCTCCTCCCTCTCCCTCCCCCCTCCTCCCTCTCCTACCCCCCTCCTCCCTCTCCCTCCCCCCCTCTCCCTCCCCCCCTCCTCCTCTCCCTCCCCCCCTCCCCCCCTCCTCCCTCTCCCTCCCCCCCTCCTCCCTCTCCCTCCCCCCCTCCTCCCTCTCCCTCCCCCCTCCTCCCTCTCCCTCCTCCCTCTCCCTCCCCTCCTCCCTCTCCCTCCCCTCCCCTCCTCCCTCTCCCTCCCCTCCCCTCCTCCCTCTCCCTCCCCCCCTCCTCCCTCTCCCTCCCCCCCTCCTCCCTCTCCTCCCACCCTCCTCCCTCTCCCTCCGCCCCCTCCTCCCTCTCCCTCCCCCCCCTCCTCCCTCTCCCTCCCCCCTCCTCCCTCCTCTCCCTCCCCCCTCCTCCCTCTCCCTCCCCCCCCACTCCCTCTCCCTCCCCCCCTCCTCCCTCTCCCTCCCCCCCTCCTCCCTCTCCCTGCCCCCCTCCTCCTCTCACTCCCCCCCTCCTCCCTCTCCCTCCCCCCCTCCTCCCTCTCCCTCCCCCTCCTACCTCTCCCTCCCCCCCTCCTCCCTCTCCCTCCCCCCTCCCTCTCCTCCCCTCCTCCCTCTCCTCCTCCCTCTCCCTCCCCCCCTCCTCCCTCTCCCTCCCCCCCTCCTCCCTCTCCCTCCTCCCTCTCCCTCCCCCCTCCTCCCTCTCCCTCCCCCCCTCCTCCCTCTCCCTCCCCCCCTCCTCCCTCTCCCTCCCCCCCTCCTCCCTCTCCCTCTCCCCCCCTCCTCCCTCTCCCTCCCCCTCCTCCCTCTCCCCCCCTCCTCCCTCTCCCTCCCCCCCTCCTCCCTCTCCCTCCCCCCCTCCTCCTCTCCCTCCCCCCCTCCTCCCTCTCCCTCCCCTCCTCCCTCTCCCTCCCCCCCTCCCTCTCCCTCCCCCCTCCCTCTCCCTCCCCCCTCCTCCCTCTCCCTCCCCCCGCCTCCTCTCCTCCCGCCCCTCTCCCTCCCCACCCTCCTCCCTCTCCCTCCCCCCTCCTCCCTCTCCCTCCCCCCCTCCTCCCTCTCCCTCCCCCCCTCCTCCTCTCCCTCCCCCCCCTCCTCCCTCTCCCTCCCCCCCTCCTCCCTCTCCCTCCCCCCCTCCTCCCTCTCCCTCCCCTCCTCCCTCTCCTCCCCCTCCTCCCTCTCCCTCCCCTCCTCCCTCTCCCTCCCCCTCCTCCCTCTCCCTCCCCCCCCTCCTCCCTCTCCCTCCCCCCCTCCCTCTCCCTCCCCCCTCCTCCCTCTCCCTCCCCCCTCCTCCCCTCTCCCTCCCCCTCCTCCCTCTCCCTCCCCCACTCCTCCCCTCTCCCTCCCCCTCCCCTCTCCCTCCCCCTCCTCCCTCCCTCCCCCCTCCTCCCTCCCTCCCCCCACCTCCCTCCCTCCCCTCCCCCCCTCCCTCCCTCCCTCCCTCCCCCCTCCCGCTCCCCTCCCCCCCTCCCGCCCTCCCCCTTCCGCCCTCCCCCTCCCTCTTTCCCTACCCCCCTTTCCCTTCCCCCCCTTTCCTTCCCCCCCTTCCCTTCCCCCCTTTCCCTTCCCCCCCTTTCCCTTCCCCCCTTTCCCTTCCCCCCCTTTTCCCTTCCCCCCCTTTCCCTTCCCCCCCTTTCCCTTCCCCCCCTCCTCCCCCCCGCCCCCTCCCCCCCTCCCGCCCTCCCCCCCCGCCCTCCCCCCTCCCTCTTTCCCTTCCCCCCCTTTCCCTTCCCCCCCTTTCCCTTCCCCCCCTTCCCTTCCCCCCTTTCCCTTCCCCCCCTTTCCCTTCCCCCCCTTTCCCTTCCCCCCTTTCCTTCCCCCTTCACTTCCCCCCCTTTCCCTTCCCCCCTTTCCCTTCCCCCCCCTTTCCCTTCCCCTCCCCTTTCCCTTCCCCCCCTTTCCCTTCCCCCCTTCCCTTCCCCCCTTCCCTTCCCCTTCCCCCCCTTCCCCTTCCCCCCCTTCCCCCCCTTTCCCCCCCCTCCCCCCCCTTTCCCCCCTCTCCCCCCCTCTTCCCCCCTCTCTCCCCCTTCCCCCCCTCTCTCCCCCCTTCCCCCCCTCTCTCCCCCCCTTCCCCCCTCTCTCCCCCCCTTCCCCCCCTCTCTCCCCCCTTCCCCCTCTCTCCCCCCCTTCCCCCCTCTCTCCCCCCTTCCCCCCTCTCTCCCCCCTTCCCCCTCTCTACCCTCTCTCCCCCCTTCCCCCCCTCTCTCCCCCCTTCCCCCCTCTCTCCCCCCTTCCCCCCTCTCTCTCCCCCTCTTCCCCCTCTCTCCCCCCCTTCCCCCCCTCTCTCCCCCCTTCCCCCCTCTCTCCCCCCCTTCACCCCCTCTCTCCCCCCCTTCCCCCCTCTCCCCCCCTTCCCCCTCTCCCCCCCTCTCCCCCCTTCTCCCCTCCCCCCCCCTTCCCCCTCTCTCCCCCCCTCTCTCCCCCCTTCCCCCCCTCTCTCCCCCCCTTCCCCCCTTCCCCCCTCTCTTCCCCCCTTCCCCCCCTCTCCCCCTTCTCCCTTCCCCCCTCCCCCCCTTCCCCCTCTCTCCCCCCCTTCCCCCCTCTCTCCTCCCCTTCCCCCCTCTCTCCCCCTTCCCCCCTCTCCCCCCCTTCCCCCCTCTCTTCCCCCCCCCTTCCCCCCTCTCTCCCCCCTTCCCCCCTCTCTCCCCCCCTTCCCCCCTCTCCCCCCTTCCCCTGCTCTCTCCACCCCTCTCCCCCCCCTTCCCCCGCTCTCTCCCCCCTTCCCCCTCTCTCCCCCCCTCCCTCCCTCTCTCCCCCCCTTCCCCCCCTCTCTTCCCCCCCTCTCCTCTCCCCCCTTCCCCCCTCTCTCCCCCCCTTCCCCCCTCTCTCCCCCCCTTCCCCCCCTCTCTCCCCCCCCTTCCCCCCTTCCCCCCTCTCTCCCCCCCTTCCCCCCTCTCTCCCCCCTTCCCCCCTCTCTCCCCCTTCCCCCCTCTCTCCCCCCTTCCCCCCTCTCTCCCCCCCTTCCCCCCCTCCATCCCCCCCTTTCCCTTCCCCCCCCTTTCCCTTCCCTTCCCCCCCCTTTCCCTTCCCCCTTCACTTCCCCCCCTTTCTCCTTCCCTCCCCCTTTCCCTTCCCCCCCTTTCCCTTCCCCCCCCCTTTCCCTTCCCCCCTTCCCTTCCCCCCCTTTCCCCCCCCTTTCCCCCCCCCTCCCCCCCCTTTCCCCCCCTCTTCCCCCCTCTCTCCCCCCTTCCCCCCTCTCTCCCCCCCTTCCCCCTCTCTCCCCCCCCTTCCCCCCCTCTCTCCCCCCCCTTCCCCCCCTCCTCTCCTCTCCCCCCTTCCCCCCCTCTCTCCCCCCCTTCCCCCCTCTCTCCCCCCCTTCCCCCCCTCTCCCCCCCTCTCCCCCCCTTCCCCCCCTCTCCCCCCTTCCCCCCTCTCCCCCCTTCCCACCCTCTCTCCCCCCCTTCCCCCCCTCTCTCCCTCCCCTCTTCCCCCTCTCTCCCCCCCTTCCCCCCTCTCTCCCCCCTTCCCCCCTCTCCCCCCCCTTCCCCCTCTCTACCCCTCTCTCCCCCCTTCCCCCCCTCTCTACCCCCCCTTCCCCCCCTCTCTCCCCCCCTTCCCCCTCTCTCCCCCCTCTTCCCCCCTCTCTCCCCCCCTTCCCCCCCTCTCTCCCCCCTTCCCCCTCTCTCCCCCCCTTCACCCCCTCTCTCCCCCCCTTCCCCCCTCTCCCCCCTTCCCCCCTCTCCCCCCCTCTCCCCCCTTCTCCCCTTCCCCCTCCCCCCCTCTCTCCCCCCCTTCCCCCTCTCTCCTCCCCCCTCTCTCTCCCCCCCTTCCCCCCTCTCTCCCCCCCTTCCCCCCTCTCTCCCCCCCTTCCCCCCTCTCTTCCCCCCCTTCCCCCCCTCTCCCCCCCTTCTCCCCTTCCCCCCCTCCCCCCCTTCCCCCCTCTCTCTCCCCCCTTCCCCCCTCTCTCCTCCCTTCCCCCTCTCTCCCCCCCTTCCCCCCTCTCTCCCCCCCTTCCCCCCTCTCCCCCCCTTCCCCTGCTCTCTCCCCCCCCTCTCCCCCCCTTCCCCCGCTCTCTCCCCCCCTCCCTCCCTCTCT
>NC_140997.1:91377530-91441591 GCF_052327205.1 Somniosus microcephalus | reverse complement strand
TTGTGAATTAGAACACAGCAGAGGGGCTGTTAGGAAAATATTCCCAGTAACTGAACCAGTGGGGAAAAGAAAAGAAGGGTTTAATCAATTTCAGTTGGTTGGGGGCAGTGGTGTATTGGCCTCAGCATGTCTGAGGGTTGGGGAAGAGGAAGGGAAATCAGCCGAATTCCTGCTCCTGATCACACAAGCCAGTGACACCTGTTGAAAAGCGTGTATCTTTGAACCTAGGGTTTGGGCTTGGCTCTGGTACTCTTTCTCCTCTCCCCTCACCCCCCCCCCCCTCCTTAGCCGAATAGCTATTGGCACTCACTGTCTAAACTCACACATGGAGGATTAGCCATTTTGACAAAGTATCAGTGGATTGCCTGCACTCGTAGAACCATGTTCCAACAAGATCCAGCACCGTCGGGAGAGGATAGGATGAAACTGAGGAAGTGGAGTGCTGATTCTAAAGACGAGAGCTTACAGCAGGTGAGCTAATGACACCTCAGGTCTTTCAGTTGTTTACTAAAAGAAGTAAAATTCCTACGAGGCCAAATTACGAAACGCTCTAAATCGTTCTTCTCAACTGTGGTTACGAGAACTAGAAGGACAAAGAAGGAAATTTCCATAAACAGGTTAAGCGGAAAGATTTGCAAAAAAGGCCCTAGGGATGCATTTGATGAAAGATGTAAACACAATACTAGAACAATCATCCAGCATCAGAATGGGTGAAGAATAGTTGAAAACAAGTTAACCTCTTGAGATAAAAGAGGTGGAGAAACTGAAGACAAAGAGAAAAGAGTCAAAATACTTCATGGATATTTTCTAGAACATTCACTAGTGAAAATAACACTAACTTACTATCCAGTTACTGTGATACACTTGGTGTCCCTGCCACTGGGACTCAGTGTCCACCCCATTAACTGCAGGTGCACAGTGGCTGCAGTATATAACCAACTACAGGATGCACTGCAGCAACTCACGAAGGCTACTGTGAGAGCGCTGCTCAGCCCCACAACCTCTACCACCTAGAAGCACAAGAGCAGCAATGTCATGGGAACACCATCACTTCCAAGGCCCCCACATCCTGACTTGGATATATATCGCTATTCATTCAATGTCATCTGGCCAAAGTCCTGGAATTCCTTCCCTAACACTATTGTGGGAGCACCTTCACCACAAGGACTGCAGCAGCTCAAGAAGCCCCACCACTTGTCCTTGCCAACTGCCAGTAAACAAAAGTAGAATGGGGTGTCCAACCTGTGGCCCCTGAACCATTTCTCTGGAGTTCCTGCTGAAGTAATGGCGTGGAATCAGGAGAACCTCTATGCAAATTCCACCCCCTGATACTCTACATTCATACTAGTGGATCTCCTGCTCACTAAGTCAGAGGAGGCTCTGTCTTCTAATGACAAGAGTCTGATATATAATGCACAGAGCACTATTCTGCTGCTAAGGTGGAGCTATGTTTCAGTTGGGCTGTCCCTTTTAAGACCACAAAGCCTAACTGCTGCAAATATTACACAGGATATACAGCACAGAAACAGGCCATTCGGCCCAACCAGTCCATGCCGGCTTTATGCTCCACTTGAGCCTCCTCCCGTCTTTCCTCATCTAAATCTATCAGCATAACCCTCTATTCCCTTCTCCCTCATATGCTTGTCCAGTCTTCCCTTAAATGCATCTATACTATTCGCTTCAACCACTCCCTGTGGTAGCGAGTTCCACATTCTCACCACTCTTTGGGCAAAGGAGTTGTTTCTGAATTCCTTGGATTTCTTGGTGACTATCTTATATTGATGGCCTCAAGTTATGCTCTTCCCCACAAGTGGAAACATTCTCTCTGTATCCACACTATCAAAACCTCTCAATTTTAAAGACCTCTATTAGGTCACCCCTCAGCCTTTTTTCAAGAGAAAAGAGACCCAGCCTGTTCATCCTTTCCTGATATGTATACCCTCACATTTCTGGTATCATCCTTGTAAATCTTCTCTGCACCCTCTCCAGTTCCTCTATATCCTTTTTATAATATGGCGACCAGAACTGCACGCAGTAAGTGTGGTCTAACCAAGGTTCAATACGTGTTTAGCATAACTTCCCTACTTTTCAATTCTATCCTTCTAGAAATAAACCCTAGTCCTAGGACCCAGCTATTCACAATATATATTAATGATCTAGACGAGGGAACTAGATGTAATATCTCCAAGTTTGCAGATGACGCAAAGCTGGGTGGGCGTGTGTGCTGTGAGGAGGATGCCAAGAAACTCCAGTATGATTTGGACAGGTTGGGTGATTGGGCAGATGCATGGCAAATGCAGTATAATGTGGATAAATGCGAGGTTATCCACTTCGGTGGCAAAAACAGGAAGGCAAATTATTATCTGAATGGCAATAGATTGGGAGAAGGGGAAGTGCAACGAGACCTGGATGTCCTTGTGCACCAGTCGCTGAAGGTAAGCATGCAGGTGCAGCAGGCGGTTAAGAAGGCAAATGGTATGTTAGCGAGAGGATTCGAGTACAGGAGCAAGGATGTCTTGCTGCAGTTGTACAGGGCCTTGGTGAGACCGCACCTTGAGTATTGTGTGCAGTTTTGGTCGCCTTATCTGAGGAAGGATGTTCTTGCCATGGTGGGAGTGCAGCGAAGATTCACCAGACTAATAACCTGGGATGGCAGGAATGACGTATAAGGAGAGATTGGGTCAATTGGGCTTATACTCGCTGGAGTTTAGAAGAATGAGAGGGGATCTCATTGAAACTTATAAAATTCTAACAGGACTAGACAGACTAGATGCAGGAAGGATGTTCCTGATGGCGGGGGAGTGCAGAACCAGGGGCCACAGTCTAAAGATAAGGGGTAAGCCATTTAGGACTGAGATGAGGAGGAATTTCTTCATCCAGAGAGTGGTGAACCTGTGGAATTCTCTACCACAGAAGGCAGTTGAGGCCAATTCATTAAATATATTCAAGAAGGAGTTGGATATATTTCTTAAGGCTAAAAGGATCAAGGGATATGGGGAGAAGGCAGGAACAGGGTACTGAATTTGGATGATCAGCCATGATCTCATTGAATGGCGGAGCAGGCTCGAGGGGCCGAATGGCCTACTCCTGCTCCTATCTTCTATGTTTCTATGAAAGTCTTTATTCAATGATTATTTATAGTTATTAAATAGTTTAACTAATTAAGCTATAAATTTAATACAGTACATTATAGTTTCCCAGTCCTAGTTATACAGAAGCTGGAGGTCACTTGGAGTTCAATTGTTGTTGGTGAGGGATGATTTATAAAACTGCATGAAACAACAACTTGCAGCTTGCACATTTTCACCTCCAGCATGAAATGATTGCCTTGCTTTTTCTGATGGCTCAGTGAGTAGCATTCTCACCTCTGAGTCAGAGGTCGTGGGTTCATAGTCCCACTCCAGCACCTGAGCACATAATCCAGGCTGACACTCCAGTGGGGTACTGAGGGAGTGCTGAAACTGTCGGAGGTGCCGTCATTCGGACGAGACATTGAAAAGGCAGACAGGGCCTCAGTTTAAGTGGATGTAAAGGATCACATGGCACTATTTGAACAAGAGCTGGGGAGTTCTCTCCATGTCCTGGCCAACATCTATCACTCAAGGAACATCACTAAAACAAATTTGGTCATTTATCACATTGCTGTTTATGGGATCTTGCTGTGTGCAAATTGGCTGCCGCGTTTCCTACATTGCAACAGTGACTACACTTCAGAAGTACTTCATTGGTTGTCGAGCACTCTGGGATGTCATGAGGTCAAGGCGCTATTATAAATACAAGTGCTTTTTGTGCTTTTTTAATACTATTGACATGTTACTGTGAAGTCTGAATTGCAAACGATGTTCTTAAAACCTCTTTCTTCAAACCGGCAGCTCCTTATCTGCCTCATTTTTCCCTTTTTAATAAACGTCAGGCTTTTAAAACGCAAGTTTTACACCAATTAACTACAACTTCCTAATCTGTGGTGTCTTCTCTCCAACTCTTCAAACTTGGCGGAGTTCCGCACTTGGGCCTCAACCTAAGTTTCTCAATTAACAAAGCGATCTAAATAGAAGCAGATTAAAGTTAGTCAGACTCGAGGAAGACCACAGACAACAAATGATATATTTACCAGGGTAGTGCACACATGCAGCAGGCTCCCATCTACCTACCTTCTTCTGAACTTGCAGCACTCTATTCGCTCAGATCCAACCCCGACATTGTCATTAAACCTGCTGACAAGGGTGGTGCTGTTGTTTGGCGAACCGACCTCTACCTAGCGGAAGCTGCATGTCAACTCACCAACACCACCTCCTACCTCCACCTGGACCATGACCCCAGTACCGAACATCAAGCCACCGTTTCCAAGACTGTTCCTGACCTCATCTCCTCTGGAGAACTCCCCACCACCCCCCCCCCACGGCCGCTAACCTCATAGTTCCCCAACCCCGCACAGCCCGCTTCTACCTCCTTCGCAAGATCCACAAACAGGACTGCCCTGGTAGACCCATCGTTTCAGCCTGTTCTTACCCCACGGAACTTATCTCTTCCTATTTTCTCCCCTTGTCCAGTCTCTTCCCACCTACATCCGCGACTCTTCCGACGCCCTCCACCACTTTAACAGTTTCCAGTTTCCTGGCCCCAACCATCTCCTTTTCACTATGGACGTACAATCCCTCTACACCTCCATCCCCCACCAGGATGGCCTGAGGGCGCTCCGCTTCTTCCTTGAACAGAGGCCCAACCAGTCCCCATCCACCACCACCCTCCTTCGCCTGGCTGAACTTGTTCTCACATTGAACAACTTCTCCTTTGACTCCACTCATTTTCCCCAAATCAAAGGTGTTGCTATGGGTACCCACATGGGTCCTAGCTATGCCTGCCTTTTTGTGAGATATGTGGAACACTCTTTGTTCCAGTCCTAATCGGGTCCCCTCCCTCACCTCTTTTTCCGGTACATTGATGACTGTATCGGTGCCGTCTCCTGCTCTCGCCCTGAACTAGAAAATTTCATTCACTTTGCTTCCAATTTCCACCCTTCCCTCACCTTCACATGGTCCATCTCCGACTCTTCCCTTCCCTTCCTCGACTTCTCCATCTCCATCTCTGGGGATAGGTTATTGATAAACATTCACTACAAGCCCACTGACTCCCACAGCTACCTGGACTACACTTCCTCCCACCCCGCCTCCTGTAAGGACTCTATTCCATTCTCCCAGTTTCTCCATCTCCGCCGCATCTACTCTGACGATGCCACCTTCCATACCAGTGCTTCTGACATATCTTCCTTTTTCCTCAACCGAGGATTCCCCTCTACTGTGGTTGACACGGCCCTCGACTGTGTCCGTTCTATCTCCCGCACTTCTGCCCTCACCCCTGCCCCTCCCTCCCGGAACCACGATAGAGTTCCCCTTTCACCCCACCAGCCTCCACATTCAACGGATCATCCTCCGCCATTTCCGCCACCTCCAGCGTGATCCCACCACCAAACACATCTTCCCCTCACCTCCCCTTTCAGCATTCCGTAGGGACCGCTCCCTCCGCGACACCCTGGTCCACTCCTCTACCACCCCCAGCACCCCTTCCCCTTCGCCCGGCACCTTCCCGTGCAAGCACAGGAGATGCAACACATGCCCTTATACCTCCCCCCTCCCCACTGTCCAGGGCCCCAAACACCCCTTCCAGGTGAAACAGCGATTTACTTGTACTTCTTGCAATTTAGTATATTGTATTTGCGAACGATATGGTTGTGGTAAACCACTGTAGTTCACTGTGTTCACTTGTTGTTGTTGTTGTTGCTGTTGTTGTTGTTGTTGTCGTTCACTCGTTTCACTGTTACGTCTGACTATGCCTCAGCTGACTCCGCCCTCGGCTACCGAGTATAAGGACGGCCGCATGGCAGCTCCAGGCATTCGGTCGTCCACTAGAGGCATAGTCCTGATCTGTCTGAAGTGCAATTCAGTAGTTAATAAAAGCCTGTCGTTCTGAACTCTGCTCGGCCTCTTATTAGAATTGATAGCGCATCAATTTTATTAACTACTGAAAAAAAAAAATAATAATAATAACGATGCTGCAGATACTTAAGATCAAGTGCCTGGAACTCGACCCGCAAGAACCGGACTCGACTGCTAAGTTCTCGCACTGGCTGAACTGTTTTGAGTCCTTTCTGGCTGCATCCGGCGAGACCGTCGCCACCGACGCCGACAAGCTCAGGGTGCTGAATTCTAAAGTAAACCACCGAGCTTTTGCCCTTATCCGGGATGCTACGAGCTACCAGGGGGCTATCGACATTTTGAAGGAGCAATACGCACGCCCGGTCAACTATGTTTACGCAAGACATCTCCTGGGGTCTCGCAAACAACAGCCCGGGGAACCCACAGAAGCATACATACGGGCGCTGAAGGAACTCGGCCGAGCCTGCGAATGCAAGCAAGTATCAGCCACGGAACATACGGAGGAGCTCATCCGTGACGCCCTCGTTGCGGGCCTCAGGTCCACTCACACACGGCAGCGACTGCTGGAAAGTAGCAAGCTCGACCTGAAGAAGGCGATTTCACTCACCCTTTCGTTGGACGTAGCCCACCGGAACATGGAGGCCTATTCCCCGGACCGCGCGGCCGCCTCATGGATGCCGCAGCCGCCGCCATCTTGGGACGCGGTGCCGCCACGGGCCCCGGCCTCAACTGCTGCAGCGATGTCCCGCCCGAGCCAGAAATGTTATTTCTGTGGCCAAACCAAACACCCCAGGGCGCGCTGCCCGGCGAAAAACGCGGTCTGCTCTGCCTGCGGTAAGAAGGGACACTACGCTGGCGTCTGCAGAAGTCAGAAGACCCCTACCTCCAGCAGCGCCGCGTGCGATTCGTGGGAGCGGCCATCTTGCCTTCCTCCAGCCTCGTGGGGATCGGGATCGTCATGGGCGCCGCCATTTTGTCCTTCTTCTCCGACGCCGCCATTTTGTCCGCCATTTTGCCAACGGGCCCCCGACTCACCCACCGCCGCCTCACCGGGGTTCTACAGCGACGCTCCCGACTCCACAGCGGCCTCCATTATGCTGGATCAATCCAGACCCCATCAGCTAGCCAGGTCCACGATGGACATCCAGGTAAATGGCCGCGCCACAACTTGCCTTTTTGATTCCGGGAGCACGGAGAGCTTCATACACCCTGATACGGTACGGCATTATTCCCTCTCGGTCCGGCCAACGCGCCATCGGATCTCCATGGCCTCAAAATCTCACTCAGCAGACGTCGGCGGCTACTGCGTAGTGACCCTCTTGGTGAAGGGCTCCGTTTATAAAAATGTAAAGCTATTCGTCCTGCCACATCTCTGCGCTGCCGTTCTGCTGGGGTTGGACTTTCATTGTCACTTTAAGAGCGTCACCTTGACATACGGTGGACCTCTTCCCCCGCTCACTGTCTGCAACCAGCAGTTTTTAAATTGCCCGCCGCGCCCCACCTGTAGTCTCTCCACCCTCAAAATCACCCCCCCCCCCCTGTTCGCCAACCTCACCCGCGACTGCAAGCCTATCGCCACAAAGAGCAGGCGATACAGCACCGGGGACAGATCCTTCATAAGATCTGAGGTGACGCGGCTCCTGAAAGAGGGGATTATTGAGGATAGTACCAGCCCCTGGCGAGCTCAGGTGGTAGTCGTTAAGACTGGCAACAAGCAGCGCCTGGTCATTGACTACAGCCAGACTATCAACAAGTACACCCAGTTGGACGCATACCCTCTCCCCCGCATAGCCGACATGGTTAATAAGATAGCGCAATATCGCGTTTTCTCGACCATTGACCTCAAGGCAGCATACCACCAAATCCCTATCCGCCCCGAGGACCGCCAGTACACAGCTTTCGAGGCAAACGGCCGTCTTTTTCACTTCCTCAGGGTTCCTTTCGGCGTCACCAACGGTGTCTCCGTCTTCCAGAGGGAGATGGACCGGATGGTCGACGAGAATGCGTTACAGGCCACGTTTCCCTACCTGGACAACGTGACCATCTGCGGCCATGACCTGCAGGACCATGACGCCAATCTTGATAAGTTCCTTCGCACGGCCCAACTCCTAAACCTCACGTACAACAAGGAAAAGTGCATATTCCGCACAGCCCGCCTCGCTATCCTTGGTTGCGTGGTGGAACACGGAGTCATCGGCCCTGACCCTGACCGGATGCGCCCATTGATGGAACTTCTCCTGCCCCACTGTCTCAAGGCCCTCAAAAGGTGCCTGGGCTTCTTTTCCTATTACGCCCAGTGGGTCCCTCATTATGCGGACAAAGCCCGTCCACTTATCAAGTCCACCTCCTTCCCCCTGACGGCGGAGGCCCGCTCAGCCTTTCACCGTATAAAAGACGACATTGCCAAGGCCACCATGCACTCGGTAGACGAGTCCATCCCCTTCCAGGTGGAGAGCGATGCATCCGACTTTGCCCTGGCCGCTACCCTTAACCAGGCGGGAAGACCCGTGGCCTTTTTTTCACGAACCCTCCAGGGCTCCGAACTCAGACACTCCTCTGTGGAAAAAGAGGCCCAGGCCATTGTGGAGGCGGTGCGCCACTGGCGGCACTACCTGGCTGGAAAACGATTTACCCTGCTTACTGACCAACGTTCAGTCGCTTTCATGTTCAACAACAAGCAGAGGGGCAAAATCAAAAATGACAAGATTTTGAGGTGGAGAATTGAACTTTCCACCTACAATTACGACATCTTGTACCGGCCCGGGAAACTCAACGAACCCTCAGATGCTCTATCGCGAGGCACATGCGCCACCGCGCAGATCGATAGACTACGGGGCCTCCACAACGACCTCTGCCACCCGGGGGTCACCAGGTTCTTCCATTTCATTAAAGGCCGCAACCTGCCTTACTCCATCGAGGAGGTCAGGACCATGACCAGGAGCTGCCCAGTCTGTGCAGAGTGCAAGCCGCGCTTCTATACGCCTGACAGAGCAAACCTGATCAAGGCCACCCGCCCTTTTGAGCGCCTGAGTGTCGACTTTAAAGGGCCCCTCCCCTCCTCTGACCGTAATGTGTACTTCCTCAACATAGTTGATGAGTACTCCCGTTTCCCTTTCGCCATCCCCTGCCCGGACACGACCACCGCTACGGTCATTAAATGCCTGCACAACCTCTTTGCTCTGTTCGGTTTTCCCAGCTATATTCATAGCGACCGGGGCTCGTCCTTCATGAGCGACGAACTCCGTCAGTACCTGCTCATGAGAGGTATTGCCTCAAGCCGGACCACCAGCTACAACCCCCGGGGGAACGGACAGGTTGAAAGAGAAAACGCGACGGTTTGGAAGGCGGCCCTCCTAGCCTTAAAATCTAGGGGCCTTCCGACCTCCCGTTGGCAGGATGTCCTACCTGATGCGCTCCACTCCATCCGGTCACTGCTGTGTACGGCCACCAACGCCACCCCCCATGAGCGAATGTTCGTTTTTCCCCGGAGGTCCACATCCGGTACCTCACTACCACACTGGCTGACGTCTCCAGGGCCCATCCTGCTGAGGAAGCATGTAAGGTCCCACAAAACGGCTCCCCTGGTAGAGAAGGTTCACCTCCTCCATGCCAACCCCCAGTACGCCTACGTGGCATACTCGGACGGGCGGGAGGATACAGTCTCCATTAGAGATCTGGCACCCTCGGGGTCCACTGACCCGTCACCATTGCCCTCCACCACGACCCCCTTCGACACGGCCCAAAATTCAGTAGACCAAATTCTCACCCCTATCCATTCCACCCCAGTAGACGGCATGCCGCGACCCCAGGACCAGCCGGAGTCCACTCGCCCACCCAACACCAAAGGGGACGATACACCGGTGCCCAACCCCGCTCAAGACGCGTCGTTGGAAGCTGTAACATCGCAACCGTCGCCACGAAGATCTCGACGGCAAACGAGGCCGCCCGACAGACTCGCCTACTCGAACTTTTGATACACTTCACCCCGCCGGACTTAATTTTAAACGAGGGGTGAATGTGGTAAACCACTGTAGTTCACTGTGTTCACTTGTTGTTGTTGCTGTTGTTGTTGTTGTTGTCGTTCACTCTTGTTTCACTGTTACGTCTGACTATGCCTCAGCTGACTCCGCCCTCGGCTACCGAGTATAAGGACGGCCGCATGGCAGCTCCAGGCATTCGGTCGTCCACTAGAGGCATAGTCCTGATCTGTCTGAAGTGCAATTCAGTAGTTAATAAAAGCCTGTCGTTCTGAACTCTGCTCGGCCTCTTATTAGAATTGATAGCGCATCAATGGTCTCCTCTACATTGGGGAGACCAAACGCAGAGTGGGTGACCGCTTTGCGGAACACCTCCGTTCAGGCCGTAAGGGGGACCCCGAGCTCCCGGTGGCCTGTCACTTTAATTCACCACCCATTCCCACTCAGACCTCATCGGCCTCTTGCATTGTTCCACGTAAGCTCAGCGTAAGCTCGAGGAACAGCACCTCATCTTTCGATTAGGCACTCTACAGCCCTCTGGGCTCAACATAAGAGTTCAACAATTTCAGATCATAACCTCGGCCCCTATCATATATATATATATATATTTTTTTAATCCACACTTTCGTCTGAGCTTTTTTCTTCCCTCCCACATGGCAGCTGTCCTTCATTCTGCCAGGGCCATTCACACTTCATCCAGAGCCATCCTTTGTTCCTTGAATATCTCTTAATGTCTCTTAATCTCTCCTGCCTTCTATCCTGTCGCTGACCTTCCCTTTTGTTCTTTCATCTCCTCCCCCTTTTCCCAGCCCCGACTTGCTTTAAAATCTATCCCCTTTCCTGTTTTTTTCCAGTTCTGATGAAAGGTCATCGACCTGAAACGTTAACTCTGTTTCTCTCTCCACGGATGCTACCTGGCCTGCTGAGTTTTTCCAGCGTTTTCTGTTGTTATTCCCATCTAAGGTCGTTACCGCAGGGTCGATTCACTCTGCTGGATAAATAGCGGGCTAGCAGTGGATTGAAGGTTAGATTGCACACACAGGTAATCCGAGTACTCTGGGACACGTGATGCAGGGACCATGGAAATGTCATCTGTGGAAAGTAACCAGAGCAAAGCTAAATAGTGGAGATGGGTATTCTGGGGGTTTGCTTGATGACCTTTGGGCTTCGGGGAGTATTTATCCAGAATTTCCCCTCGGGATAGGGTGGTGTCCATGATGGGGTAAATTGTGCCATCAGTGCCTCTGGTTTACATGAGAAACACCACCCGGTGCGGAGGGGAGCGGGCAGGTTGGGGGACCTCCTCGTGGGACTGCTCCTGGGCCTGGCCATTAACTGGTCCAGGCAGCGGGCGGTCGACGGGGTCATTCTGCCCGACTGCCTGCCTCTCTTCCGTGGCTATGTTCGCGCCCGGGTGGCCCTGGAGATGGAGCATGTGGTGTCCGTTGGCACGCTCGAGGCCTTCCGCCACCTGTGGGCACCGCGGGGACTGGAGTGCATCATCACCCTGGCCAACACCATTTTAATTTAATTTAAGTTTTATTTAAAGTTATAGAAACATAGAAGATAGGAGCAGGAGTAGGCCATTCGGCCCTTCGAGCCTGCTCCGCCATTCAATGAGATCATGGCTGATCATCCAAATTCAGTACCCGGTCCCTGCCTTCTCCCCATATCCTTTGATCCCTTTAGCCTTAAGAAATATATCCAACTCTTTCTTGAATATACTTAATGAACTAGCCTCCACCGCCCTCTGTGGCAGAGAATTCCACAGGTTCACCACTCTCTGGGTGAAGAAATTCCTCCTCATTTCAGTCCTAAATGGCTTACCCCTTATCCTTAGACTATGACCCCTGGTTCTGGACTCCCCGGCCATCAGAAACATCCTTCCTGCATCTAGTCTGTCCAGGCCTGACACAATTTTATAGGTTTCGATGAGATCCCCTCTCAATCTTCTAAACTCCAGTGAGTATAAGCCCAATCGACACAATCTCTCCTCATACGTCATTCCTGCCATCCCAGGTATTAGCCTGGTGAATCTTCGCTGCACTCCTTCCATGGCAAGAACGTCCTTCCTCAGGTAAGGCGACCAAAACTGCACACAATACTCAAGGTGTGGTCTCACCAAGGCCCTGTACAACTGCAGCAGGACATCCTTGTTCTTGTACTCGAACCCTCTTGCTACGAAGGCCAACATACCATTTGCCTTCTTAACCGCCTGCTGCACCTGCATGCTTACCTTCAGCGACTGGTGCACAAGAACACCCAGGTCTCTTTGCACTTCCCCTTCTCCCAATCTATTGCCATTCAAATAATAATCTGCCTTCCTGTTTTTGCCACCAAAGTGGATAACCTCACATTTATCCACATTATAGTGCATTTGCCATGTTTCTGCCCAATCACCCAACCTGTCCAAATCGTGCTGGAGTTTCACGACATCCTCCTCACAGCATACCCTCCCACCCAGCTTTGTGTCGTCTGCAAATTTGGAGATATTACATCCAATTCCCTCGTCCAGATCATTAATATATATTGTGAACAGCTGGGGTCCTAGGACCGATCCTTGCGGTACCCCACTAGTCACTGCCTGCCACTCAGAAAATGACCCGTTTATTCCAACTCTTTGCTTTCTGCCCGCCAACCAGTTCTCTATCCAAGTCAATACCTTGCCCCCAATCCCATGTGCCTTAATTTTGCACGCTAATCTCTTATGCGGGACCTTATCGAAAGCCTTCTGAAAGTCCAAATACACCACATCCACTGGTTCTCCCTTATCTATTTTACCAGTTACATTCTCAAAAAATTCCAGTAGATTAGTCAAGCATGATTTACCTTTTGTAAATCCATGTTGACTTTGTCCGATCCAGTCACTGCTTTCCAAGTGCTCTGCTATTACATCTTTTATAATGGACTCTAGCATTTTTCCCACTACCGATGTCAAGCTTACCGGTCTATAATTCCCCGCCTTTTCTCTACCACCTTTTTTGAATAGTGGGGTAACATTAGCTACCCGCCAATCCATGGGTACCGTTCCAGAGTTTATCGAGTTCTGGAAGATGACCAGCAATGCATCTACTATTTCTAGGGCCACTTCCTTAAGTACCCTGGGATGTAGATTATCAGGCCCTGGGGATTTATCGGCCTTCAGTCCCATCAATTTTCCTAACACCATTTCCCTACAAATACTGATTTCTTTCAGTTCCACCCTTTCATCAGACCCTATGTTCCCCGGCATCTCTGGGAGGTTATTTGTGTCCTCCTTTGTGAAGACAGAACCAAAATATGTATTTAGTTGGTCTGCCATTTCTTTGTTCCCCATTATAAATTCCCCCGATTCTGACTGCAAGGGACCTACGCTTGACTTCACCAATCTTTTTCTCTTCACATATCTATAAAAGCTTTTACAGTCAGTTTTTATGTTCTCTGCAAGCTTACTCTCATTCTATTTTCCCTTTCTTAATTAATCCCTTTGTCCTCCTTTGTTGAATCCTAAACTGCTCCCCAACCTCCGCCTTACTGTTTGGAGGTCTATAAACCACTCCACTAATGTTTTTTTCCCCTTAGTATTTCTCAATTCTACCCATACAGATTCCACCTCATCAGAGCTAATATCCTTCATTACAATTATGTTAATCCCTTCTTTAACCAGTAATGCTACCCCACCTCCCTTTCCTTTTTGCCTATCTTTCCTGAATATCGAATACCCCTGGATGTTGAGTTCCCAGTCCTGGCCTTCCTTGAGCCACGTTTCCGTAATCCCAACCAAATCGTATTTGTTTACTTCTATTTGCGCAGCCAATTCATCCACCTTATTACAAATGCTCCTCGCATTAAAACACAAAGCCTTCAGGCTTGTTTTTTTAACGCTCTTAGACCTATTAGAATTATTATTTACTGTGGCCATGTTTGATTTAAACCGTTGATTTCTCTGACTGCCACTTTTGTTTTTCTCCTTCCTATCTTTTGCTTTTATCCTTGTTTCCCTTTCCTCTGTCTCCCTGCTCAGGTTCCCAACCCCCTGCCATTTTAGTTTAAACCCTCCCCCACAGCACTAGCAAACACTCCCCCCTAGGACATTGGTCCCGGCCCTGCCCAGGTGCAAACCATCCGGTTTGAACTGGTCCTACCTCCCCCAGAACCGGTTCCAATGTCCCAGGAACTTGAATCCCTCCCCATTGCACCATTCCTCTAGCCACGTATTCATCTGAAGTATTTTAGTTACAGTCTATTTGTTTATGTACCTATCAAAAAGAGTACACGAGAAACACGTGGAATCCTGGAATTGGCTCCCTAAAACACAATTCAGCTAAAACTGAATGACCAGCTCATGAGAATGGTATTGTCTCTGAATTCCATACAGATGCTCTGACAGGCTATCTGACAGGTACCCGTGTAAGACACTCACACTATCAATAATTCCTCCTCCTCGTCCTCCTGGCTTTTGTGCTGATGAAAATTAATTCCAAACTTCAGTAACTAACACCTCCAAAGTGTGAGATGGAGGGGGGGCGCAGGTTTTTATTTTTTTTCAATGCACCACGATTCAAAAGCTGGGCTGTGACACTGGGAAACCCAGGCTCTTTGTATAGAGACCAGGACTCCTCTAGGTTGCTGTTGGGTTTTAAGTGTTTACAGTTCTGCTGTGGCTTTGTGCGGGGTGCTTTGGTCCCACAGATCTGTATATAATGTGTTACCAGCGCTCGCTTTGAAACAGAGACGCTCCTACTTGCGGAGTCCAGTGATGTAATGATTGAGATGGGAATGAGCGAGTAATCTACCCTGATTAAAGCTCTGTGCAGGGAGTACATCGAGCACATGCTGACTTGCATGGTACTGCAGCACCAGGGACTGTACGAGCAGGTCACCCAGGCCCCTTCTTGTTAATGGCTGCACAGAAGACAATTCTTTAGGTAAAGTCGGATTATGTTAATGTCACACACCCCCACCCCCACCAGACAACAGGGACCCATTCCGGGCGGAGAATGTGTTCAGAGGATCTGCATCTAGTTGTGGTCTCTCGCGGTCCAGGGCAGACACCGCGGCTGCAGGTTATGTGTTGGTGTTCAGGCCGAGACAGGCCCGTCAACTGGGAGTTACTGGGTTCGAGATTAACCCTGCGAGTACTGGCACTGGGAAAGTGAGATTAACCCTGCGAGTACTGGGAGAGCGAGATTAACCCCGCGAGTACTGGCACTGGGAGAGTGAGATTAACCCTGCGAGTACTGGCACTGGGAGAGTGAGATTAACCCTGCGAGTACTGGCACTGGGAGAGTGAGATTAACCCTGCGAGTACTGGGAGAGTGAGATTAACCCTGCGAGTACTGGCACTGGGAGAGTGAGATTAACCCTGCGAGTACTGGGAGAGTGAGATTAACCCTGCGAGTACTGGCACTGGGAGAGCGAGATTAACCCCGCGAGTACTGGCACTGGGAGAGTGAGATTAACCCTGCGAGTGCTGGCACTGGGAGAGTGAGATTAACCCTGCGAGTACTGGCACTGGGAGAGTGAGATTAACCCTGCGAGTACTGGCACTGGGAGAGTGAGATTAACCCTGCGAGTACTGGCACTGGGAGAGTGAGATTAACCCTGCGAGTACTGGCACTGGGAGAGTGAGATTGACCCTGCGAGTACTGGCACTGGGAGAGTGAGATTGACCCTGTGAGTACTGGCACTGGGAGAGTGAGATTAACCCTGCGAGTACTGGCACTGGGAGAGTGAGATTAACCCTGTGAATATTGGAACTAGGAGAATGAGATTAACACTGCGAGTACTGGCACTGGGAGAGTGAGATTGACCCTGCGAGTACTGGCACTGGGAGAGTGAGATTGACCCTGCGAGTACTGGCACTGGGAGAGTGAGATTGACCCTGTGAGTACTGGCACTGGGAGAGTGAGATTAACCCTGCGAGTACTGGCACTGGGAGAGTGAGATTAACCCTGTGAATATTGGAACTAGGAGAATGAGATTAACCCTGCGAGTACTGGCACTGGGAGAGTGAGATTGACCCTGCGAGTACTGGCACTGGGAGAGTGAGATTAACCCTGTGAGTACTGGCACTGGGAGAGTGAGATTAACCCTGTGAGTACTGGCACTGGGAGAGTGAGATTAACCCTGCGAGTACTGGCACTGGGAGAGTGAGATTAACCCTGCGAATATTGGAACTAGGAGAGTGAGACGAACCCTGCGAGTACTGGCACTGGGAGAGTGAGATTAACCCTGCGAATATTGGAACTAGGAGAGTGAGATGAACCCTGCGAGCATCAATGGCTAGTGACCATCTGAGCACTGTTTAGCTGGGTGGGAGAGTAGAGATATTAATTTAGCTCCTGAACCCTAAAACGGCTCCTTGTACTGTGAACGTGCACAGCTTTCATGGACTGTTACTGTATATTCTTGATGTTTAAATGTATAAAGTTGCAGTTCTTGAAAGAATGATAAACTTGTTGAATTGCTGAATTGGGCATTGAATGAACCCATGTTCTTGTATCTGGCCCTTCCCATTCCCACTGATGGTCTCCAAGTATCTTTGAGGTTTTTAAACCAACGTCAAGTAGAATCTCTCTGCAGTTCTCCGATGGCTCGGCGAGTCTATCCCATGAGTAACTGGGCTGCATCGATGAAGAAGGACCCGAGCTGATTCCCGCTCTGTGCTGGGTTAGCTCAGTCATTGTGGTTGCCCTGGTTCAGCTACATGCTCCAGATCGCTATCCAAAGAATTCCGCTGGACTCTGGTGTTGGCTGAGGAGAGGGTGGAGCTGGCTCTGCAGTTGAATAGCCCATCGACGCACTCACTGTCGAGCTTACATACTAGGAATGTAAACCCGGGCAAGGTGCCGCAGGGTGACCAGCTACTGTGGAACTGCAATTCATGCAGGAAGTCGGCACCTTCAAGAGAAAAAGAGAAAAAAAATCAGTAGAAAAAGGAGGGGAGGAGAATTAAATAGATATCCATAGAGAAATGAGCCTGGGTTGCTTTGTGCAGGATTCATGTTGGGTGAAACAAACGTTAAGTGACCTGGGGAGAGGGGGGGCGGTGTGAGGGGGAGCTGAACTTGTACTCCCGGGGGGCTGACACTTTCATTAATTAAAGGGGAAAAAAACACTGTTTGGCAAACATTGTATTTTGACAGTGGCGAGCTGGAGCCACGTTTCCATTGTGATCGGTGGGGCGATGGGTGTTTGAAGTTTTCTTTGTCACTGGGTCATGTGTTGCAACAGAAGGTAATGTTTCCTGAACGGCGACTTCATAAAGACAGCACCCGTTAAAAATAATTCACAGCTACTCCCCGAGGGGAAAAAGCCTTGCCCAGGGGCTGCCATTGTGTTCTGGTTGCAGTTCTGTTCAGTATTATAGCTACAGATCCACAACAAAGGGATCGAGCCTGACAACTAGAAATAACAGAATCTACGCTCCGGCCACTGTCACGGTGCGCTTTGGTCGCTTCCTCTCCCAGTCTGGGCTCTCGCTGCCGGCTGTAAACTTGCCTGATTGTTTTTATAGACTGGCTTCAAAGCACACCCGTTTTTCCACTGAGTGTTAATGGGGCGAGTAAACCATTTTGGAAGTGAATTCATGGCGTGCTAGCATGTGTATTGTCTTCGTCCTGACTTTCACTCCAATGCCCTGAGCCCGCGCCTTGGCTAAAATGTTGTGGCCCCTTCGCTGCCGATTCGCAGAGAAACAGCGGCAGTGAAGCTTAGAAGCAAACTCTTAGAAGCAAACTCTGGGAGAGCCCAAGCTGTGGCAATGAAGCGTGTTTCTTTAAATTTGATTTGGCATTGCACTTCTTACATTCTGTCATGGTGCATAAGGAGTTTGAAAGTACAGCTTCACGCAGAGAAATCATGTCCCAGCTTAGCTCGCTGCGATGTTGATGACTGTCGTTTGGTTGGTTGCCAGGCAGCTTGGTTGAGGGAGGAGCCAAGTCGCTCAATTCGAGTATAAACTCGCTGTGTGATATTTTTCCCTAGATATGTGGCAGCTTTTTGAATTGACCGGATAATGGTGTAAATCCTGCCTTGCACCGATCGCAGTTTGTTTCTCTTCCGATCCTTGCAGTTTGATCTGAGGTCTTTGAAGAAAGTGATTTCGAAGCCTGGGATTCTATGTGGAAATGATTTAGGACTTCGGCAGTCTTTGTAATGGAAGTGCTATGAAACTGGGATGATTTAGGACCTTGGGGGTCTAACTGAAGGCAGCAGGGATGCTAATATAAAAAGAGAAAATGCTGGAAACACTCAGCATCTGTGGAGAGAGAAACAACGCTTCAGCTCGATGACCCTTCGTCAGAACTGGGATGCTGCTACGATTCTTCAAAGATTCCGAAAGACTGATGGCCACAACCTGGGGACTCTGAAGCTTTAATATCCGTCCAGGTGAGGGCATTGCGCAACTGGAGGTGAATGAGCCGTGTTGATGGAATGAAGCGAGAGGATCTTGCATGTAGCTGCCGGCTGACTGACGGAATGCCGAGCCCGCCACCGAACCCAACCAGCTCGACGATTCTTGATCGCAGCCATCGGTGCTGAATTAGCTCTTTAAACCCGTCCTGAGCTGCTGCCGGGGGAGGCGGAGGGTCCCGCCAGGGGTCCCGTTAGCGAGTCAAAGTCTGAAGAAAAGAGCGAGGAGTTTAATTGAAGACAAAAAAAAGGTGGTTGGCCGGCTGAGTATCGGTTTCAGTAGAGCCTTTGACCTGATGCTTTCATTGTGAATTCATCCCAGGTGCCTCTTTTCATGACCCACAAAGTTTACATTAAATGTAAGGTGTGAGAAGATTGCGGTTGTTTGCTGCCAGGTAACTGATTTAATAAAAACCTACAAAACCTTCCCCGCTGACGGTGCTCAAGGCCAGAGATACAGTGGTTCCTCACTGGTTGAGCCAGTTTGATACAGTGGTTCCTCACTGGTTGAGCCAGTTTGATACAGTGGTTCCTCACTGGTTGAGCCAGTGTGATACAGTGGTTCCTCACTGGTTGAGCCAGTGTGATACAGTGGTTCCTCACTGGCTGAGCCAGTGTGATACAGTGGTTCCTCACTGGTTGAGCCAGTTTGATACAGTGGTTCCTCACTGGTTGAGCCAGTGTGATACAGTGGTTCCTCACTGGTTGAGCCAGTGTGATACAGTGGTTCCTCACTGGTTCAGCCAGTGTGATACAGTGGTTCCTCACTGGTTGAGCCAGTGTGATACAGTGGTTCCTCACTGGCTGAGCCAGTGTGATACAGTGGTTCCTCACTGGTTGAGCCAGTGTGATACAGTGGTTCCTCACTGGTTCAGCCAGTGTGATACAGTGGTTCCTCGCTGGCTGAGCCAGTTTGATACAGTGGCTCCTCACTGGTTGAGCCAGTGTGATACAGTGGTTCCTCGCTGGTTGAGCCAGTGTGATACAGTGGTTCCTCACTGGTTGAGCCAGTGTGATACAGTGGTTCCTCACTGGTTGAGCCAGTTTGATACAGTGGTTCCTCGCTGGTTGAGCCAGTGTGATACAGTGGTTCCTCGCTGGTTGAGCCAGTGTGATACAGTGGTTCCTCACTGGTTGAGCCAGTGTGATACAGTGGTTCCTCACTGGTTCAGCCAGTGTGATACAGTGGTTCCTCACTGGCTGAGCCAGTTTGATACAGTGGCTCCTCACTGGTTGAGCCAGTGTGATACAGTGGTTCCTCGCTGGTTGAGCCAGTGTGATACAGTGGTTCCTCACTGGTTGAGCCAGTGTGATACAGTGGTTCCTCGCTGGTTGAGCCAGTGTGATACAGTGGTTCCTCGCTGGTTGAGCCAGTGTGATACAGTGGTTCCTCACTGGTTGACCAGTTTGATACAGTGGTTCCTCGCTGGTTGAGCCAGTTTGATACAGTGGTTCCTCACTGGTTGAGCCAGTGTGATACAGTGGTTCCTCACTGGTTGAGCCAGTGTGATACAGTGGTTCCTCACTGGTTCAGCCAGTGTGATACAGTGGTTCCTCGCTGGTTGAGCCAGTGTGATACAGTGGTTCCTCACTGGTTGAGCCAGTTTGATACAGTGGTTCCTCGCTGGTTGAGCCAGTTTGATACAGTGGTTCCTCGCTGGTTGAGCCAGTTTGATACAGTGGTTCCTCACTGGTTGAGCCAGTGTGATACAGTGGTTCCTCACTGGTTGAGCCAGTGTGATACAGTGGTTCCTCACTGGTTCAGCCAGTGTGATACAGTGGTTCCTCACTGGTTGAGCCAGTGTGATACAGTGGTTCCTCACTGGAGGTTCCTGGTGGCACTGGTTCAGGAGAAGACAAAAGTCATTGGTGTAAATCTTTTCCAAGTTGCACAATAACTATGCTTAGGAATATAGGAATGAAATTGTCAATTAGTTCTGAAGTTGAACTTATTTTGTGTGTGTGCTCTAAGCTGATGATCAGCTTGGTCTCTCTGCATCACCTCAATTACTTGAATGTTCCCCATGTGTCGTGGTGTCTATAAAGCTGACTGCAATACTCAAGGGGATAGCAAAATACTGCAGATGCTGGAAATCCAAAATAACAACAGAGAATGCTGGAAAAACTCAGCAGTTCATGCAACATCCGTGGAGAGAAATTTGAGTTGACGTTTCGGGTTGAAACCCTTCTTCAAAACTTTGCCTTCGATCTTTTTATTTTCTTTCCAGTTTTGAAGAAGGGTTTCAACCCGAAACGTCAACTCAAATTTCTCTCCACGGATGTTGCCTGACCTGCTGAGTTTTTCCAGCATTCTCTGTTGTTATTTTGCAATACTCAAGGTGCGGTCTGACCAGGGTTCTGTGCGGTTCCCTGCAGCTGCTGGAGTTGGCACTAGTTGGTTTAGACTCGGGGAAAACAAGGAAAGGGCTGACTTGAAATCAGCCATGTGATGTGTAAGAATGAATGCAACCAATGGTGGGCTTTACTCATTCCATATTCATTTAAATAATAATGGATTTGTTTGAAATTGCAGCGAGAAGATGGTGCAGAAATACCAGTCTCCGGTACGGGTCTACAAGTACCCTTTTGAGATGGTGATGGCGGTGAGTTAATGATGTTTAATTACACTGGATGCCCTGCCACACACACTGTAATCAGCACATCGAGAGATTTGCTCACTCCTGATGAACAGTGTATGAGTGAATCGTACTTACTCCTTGCAAAAAGCATGGCTCGCATGTTGGGCTCGGGCAGATGAGTCGTGTTACCAGGTGCCGCATGCTCCTGTAGTTCGAGGTGGTGATGCTCTATTCAAGGGTTTACAGGTTATTGTTAACCGGGTGAAGATGAGAAGATAGGAAAAGGCCATTAGACCCAACAAGCCTTTCTCATTGATCAATCCCACCTTCCCATCACATCCTTCGATCCTTTGTTGTTTCAGAAATGCATCAAATTGTTTCTTGGACCCTCACCATCCATGTCCTTCGCTGGTAACTTATTCCACAACGTACTTACCCTTTGAGTGACAATGTTACTTGACATGTTAAAGGCGAAACAGTTTTTTTCTCTCTCCTTCCTATTCCCATTGCCTCTCCCGTTCCCTCATACTCACTCCGTAACCCCTCACCCCATGTTACTGACTATCTTTACTGATATTAATCCAGCTCCCTCACACTGTCACTCTGTAACCCCTCCCTCCAGCACCCCATGTTACTGACTGTATCTCTACTGATATTAATCCAGCTCCCCCACACTGTCACTCAGTAACCCCTCCCTCCAGTGCCCTGTGTTACTGACTGTATCTCTACTGATATTAATCCAGCTCCCCCACACTGTCACTCAGTAACCCCTCCCCCAGCGCCCTGTGTTACTGACTGTATCTCTACTGATATTAATCCAGCTCCCTCACACTGTCACTCAGTAACCCCTCCCTCCAGCACCCCATGTTACTGACTGTATCTCTACTGATATTAATCCAGCTCCCCCACACTGTCACTCAGTAACCCCTCCCCCAGCGCCCTGTGTTACTGACTGTATCTCTACTGATGTTAATCCAGCTCCCTCACACTGTCACTCAGTAACCCCTCCCTCCAGCACCCTGTGTTACTGACTGTATCTCTACTGATGTTAATCCAGCTCCCTTGCACTGTCACTCAGTAACCCCTCCCCCAGCGCCCTGTGTTACTGACTATCTCTACTGATATTAATCCAGCTCCCCCACACTGTCACTCAGTAGCCCCTCCCTCCAGCGCCCTGTGTTACTGACTGTATCTCTACTGATGTTAATCCAGCTCCCCCACACTGTCACTCAGTAACCCCTCCCCCAGCGCCCTGTGTTACTGACTGTATCTCTACTGATATTAATCCAGCTCCCCCACACTGTCACTCAGTAACCCCTCCCCCAGCGCCCTGTGTTACTGACTGTATCTCTACAGATGTTAATCCAGCTCCCCCACACTGTCACTCAGTAACCCCTCCCCCAGCGCCGTGTTACTGACTGTATCTCTACAGATGTTAATCCAGCTCCCCCACACTGTCACTCAGTAACCCCTCCCTCCAGCGCCCTGTGTTACTGACTGTATCTCTACTGATATTAATCCAGCTCCCCCACACTGTCACTCAGTAACCCCTCCCTCCAGCACCCCATGTTACTGACTGTATCTCTACTGATGTTAATCCAGCTCCCTCACACTGTCCAGAAGTAACCCCTCCCTCCAGCACCCTGTGTTACTGACTGTATCTCTACTGATGTTAATCCAGCTCCCTCACACTGTCACTCAGTAGCCCCTCCCTCCAGCACCCTGTGTTACTGACTGTATCTCTACTGATGTTAATCCAACTCCCTCACACTGTCACTCAGTAACCCCTCCCCCAGCGCCCTGTGTTACTGACTGTATCTCCACTGATGTTAATCCAGCTCCCTCACACTGTCACTCAGTAGCCCCTCTCCCCCAGCGCCCTGTTACTGACTGTATCTCTACTGATGTTAATCCAGCTCCCTCACACTGTCACTCAGTAGCCCCTCTCTTCCAGTGTCCTCTGTTAGTGACTGTATCTCTACTGATGTTAATCCAACTCCCTCACACTGTCACTCAGTAACCCCACTCCCCCAGCGCCCTGTGTTACTGGCTGTATCTCCACTGATGTTAATCCAGCTCCCTTACACTGTCATTCAGTAACCCCTCCTCCAGCACCCTGTGTTACTGACTATCTCTACTGATGTTAATCCAGCTCCCTCACACTGTCACTCAGTAACCCCTCCCATTAGAACCCTCAATATTGTCATAGAGTTATACAGCACAGAAAGAGGCCCTTCGGCCCATCGTGTCCACGCTGGCCATCAAGCCCTGTCTATTCTAATCCCATTTTCCAGCACTTGGTCCATAGCCTTGTATGCTATGGCATTTCAAGTGCTCATCTAAATGCTTCTTGAATGTTGTGAGGGTTCCTGCCTCTACCATCTTTTCAGGCAGTGAGTTCCAGATTCCTACCACCCTCTGGGTGAAAAAGTTTTTCCTCAAATCCCCTCTAAACCTCCTGATCCTTACCTTGAAACTATGTCCCCTGGTTATTGACCCCTCTACTAAGGGGAAAAGTACCTCTGTCACAATTGAGGGGAGGGAGATGAAACAGAACCTTTTGAGCCTCTCCTAACCAGTTTGAACAGCATGGAGGGAGGTGGCAGGTGGCAGATTCCTGCTGCGATGCTCTCGTCTCCTCTCCTCGTCTACACAAGCTGATCTCAGACAATGGGAACCCTGTGTGATGAGCAGCAGACACATCTGCTCTGTAGGAAGGAGAGAAGGACCACGTTACGGAGTGAGTATGAGGGAACGGGAGAGGCAATGGGAATAGGAAGGAGAGGGAAAAAAACTTTCGCCTTTAACATGTCAAGTAACATTTTCACTCAAAAGGTAAGTACGTTGTGGAATAAGTTACCAGCGAAGGACACGGATGGTGAGGGTTCAAGAAACAATTTGATGCATTTCTGAAACAACAAAGGATCGAAGGATGTGATGGGAAGGTGGGGTTGATCAGTGAAAAAGGCTTGGGCCTAATGGCCTTTTCCTATCTTTTGTGATCAACATAACTTGTAAGCAAAATATTTTAAGAATGAGCAGGACAAAGGGTGTGAAAGTTAGCAATCTTCCTTCAATTCTGATTTTGAATGTGACTTTTTAGATAGTACGTTCTAATCCTGTTCTGAACACTTGGTGTCGGAACCCAGGAGTCTTGTGCTTGAACTGGAGCCAGTCTTGTACCATGGACCGAGAGTTCGAAATGGCTGCAAGTTGCTGTCAGCTCTGAGTGTCCATTAGTAACTAGAGCTACCCTGATGCCTCTAGTGGGTGAATACACTGTTGGGCATTGTACTGAGCCATACTGATCAGAAGCTGCAGTCAGTCCTGCTGGAAAGTGAGTGGAAATTGGTTGAGGATGAATCAGATTCAGCTGTGATGTCCCCATGGGTGATTGCCCTCCCAAACCTAATTGAGTAAGTGACACATGAAGAAATACCCTCTTTAGCAAGGCACTGGAAAGCACTGGATATCCATGAAACAAGCCCAGAAAGAGTCAGCTCCTTCAGGGGGGAAACCTTTTCAAGGGAACTATTCGGAATGAACAATTAGAACCAGCAGTGTCGCTCTGTGTCCCAGGGATTACAAACATCAGACAGCAGCTTATTGTGAGTGTGGTCATGTGGTCCTTCTTTCCTTCCTACAGAGCAGATGTGTCTGCTGCTCATCACACAGGGTTACCATTGTCTGAGATCAGCTTGTGTAGACGAGGAGAGGAGACGAGAGCATCGCAGCAGGAATCTGCCACCTGCCACCTCCCTCCATGCTGTTCAAACTGGTTAGGAGAGGCTCAAAAGGTTCTGTTTCATCTCCCTCCCCTCAATTGTCCAGAAACATTTTCTCAGCCCCAGGAGGACTGCATTTGTCCACAGGCTTTCTGAGAGGCTGCTAGCTGATGTTAGTGATGCTACAGATGGACATCCATCATTGCCTTTCATTTGCTTTCTCTCACTCAGAAATAATCAGGACTGGCTGTGTCTATCTGTCTCTTCCCCTCTCTCACACCCACAGTGTGTATGTATATTTCTCTCTTACACAATGCTATTTAAATAAAGCAAACACTCCTTTTTTAGGTGTCAATGAGTAGGCATTGTGTCAGAATACCTCATAGATTATCCTGAATCTACATGTGACACAAGCCTGTCCCATGTGTGTGTGAGACAGAGATATATACACATATACAACCTGCATAGCACTTTGGGACATCCTGAGGTTGTGAAAGGTACTATATAAATCCAAGTTTTTTTTTACACAGCTATATGTGTGTGTATGTATCTCTTTGTCTCATGCACATGGGACAGACTTATGCATCTCTCTGACTCTCTCTTGTGCGTGCGCACACATGGGACCTTTTTCATGTTCTCAGGATAGTCTATGAGGCATGCTGGCACAATACCTCCTCATTGACATCTTCTATTAAAGGAGTGTTTGCTTTATTTAAATAGCACTGTGATTGTAAAGTGGAAGAGATTGTCAGTATTCCACACTCGTTGTACAGTGAGGAAATCATTAGGGCAGATGACCAAAAGCTTGATCAAATAGGTTAGGTTTTAAGGAGCGTCTTAAAGGAGGAGAGAGAGGTAGAGAGGCGGAGAGGTTTAGGGAGGGAATTCCAGAGCTTGGGGCCGAGGTAGCTGAAAGCACGGCCGCCAGTGGTGGAGTGAAGAAGATTAGGGATGTGTAAGAGGCCAGAATTAGAGGAGCGCAGAGAACTCGGAGGGTTGTAGGGCTGCAGGATTTACACAGATAGGGGTGGGCGAGGCCATGGAGGGATTTGAAAACGAGGACAAGAATTTTAAAATCGAGGCATTGCCTGACTGGAGTAGGTCAGCGAACACCCCATCATGCATATTAGCTGCAGGTGACCTTACAACAGATGGTACAGCTGTGTTGACCTGTAGCTAATCCCACAAGGTTGTTGCGTATTAGGTGCACCTCTGCCTGTAAATATGAGGGAGGGTACTGGCAGATGGGCACAGTTTGCCACAGGGTCACATGCGCTAACTGGCATCCCTCCACTGTTCATCCACCAGATCCCTCAGTTAACATAATAAACGGGAATTCCCATTGGGAAACTCATTGTCCCAATATCTTGGACAGACCCAAAAAAATGGAACACATGAAGAATAGTCAGTTTGGCGAAGGACTGGAGGGCCGCTGCTTGCTGTCAAGCTGTAGCCCAGCAAGAGGCATGGCCTTCAGGAGGAGAGGGAGAAATTGGCAAACATAACCAAGCAGCTGATGTGATGCGGAGGACCTGGAAATGGTTGTACTGTTGGACTTGGTCGTTCCACCAGTTATTGCTAGTCTCGGGTGTTGATTTGATTATTGATGCTAAGGAAAGCCAAGGGTTAAGCCCTGTTTATTCCTTTGCTCGCTGAAGGAATGATCTTTCTATTCCAGGCTTATGAGAAGAGATTCCCAATGAGCCCGTTGATCCCGGTTTTCCTGGGTAGCGAGAAACTCAGTGAGTACAAGAGTGAAGATGAATCACTGCACATTGTGGAGAGGAGCTGCAAGCTGAATGTAGATGCACCACGGCTGTTGAAGAAGGTGAGCGAGTGTTGTAATCACCAAATCCAGCTCTTATAGACAGGCCCCTCACAGGCAACACATCACAGTGGACCAGGAGCATCAGAACTGTGCTTGCCTGACCCAGGCTGGGAGTATTAGACCTCTGCTGGGCTGAGATGGGAGTATCAGACCTCTGCTGGGCTGAGATGGGAGTGTCGGACCTCTGCTGGGCTGAGATGGGAATGTCGGACCTCTGCTGGGCTGAGATGGGAGTGTTGGACCTCTGCTGGGCTGAGAGGGGCATGTCGGACCTCTGCTGGGCTGAGAGGGGCATGTCAGACCTCTGCTGGGCTGAGAGGGGCATGTCAGACCTCTGCTGGGCTGAGCGGGGCGTATCGGACCTGGGCTGGGCAGGGTTAGGCTGGGAGTATCAGACCTGTGCAGGGATGGACTGGGAATATCGGACCTCTGCTGGGTTGTGTAACGGACCTGGACTAGATTGAGAGTAGCGGACCATTTTTTTTACGCAGCAAGTTGTTGTGATCTGGAATGCACTGTCCGAAAAGGATAGTGGAAGCAGATTCAATAATAACTTTCAAAAGGGAATTGAAGGAAAAAAAATTGCAGAGCTATGGGGAAAGATCAGGGGAGTGGGATTAATTGGATAGCTCTTTCAAAGAGCCGGCACAGGCATGATGGGCCAAATGGCCGCCTCCTGTAACATTCTAGGATTCTATGACCAGGGCAGGGCTGGGAGTATCTACCATACCCTGGGCTGCGTTCTGAGTATTGAACTCAGGCAGTGTTGTGCTCTGTTTGAAGAGTATTGGACTCGTTCTGGGCCTTCTGCCATTTGAGTCTGTGCCTGGTGCCCGGTGATGGGACAAGCCGGTATAGCTCTGGCCATGCTCCCCTTGCAATCCGCCTGTCTGATTGGGACGAACCTCTGTGACCCATTGCAGATCGCAGGGGTGGAATATGTCTACTTCATCCAGAAGAATACGGTGAACTGGAAGGATCGCACGTTGCTGATCGAGGCTCACAATGAGACGTTTTCCAGCAGGGTCCTCGTCAATGAGATCTGCAGTTACAGCGTGAGTTGCAGAGTCCAGCAGTTGGGAGTCATGCTGTATCGCTCTGTGTATTTTAAAATTCGATTTTAAACCAAAACCTTTCCGCCTCGCTCTCTTCCTTTAAGACGCTCCTTAAAACCTACCTCTTTGACCAAGCTTTTGGTCATCTGCCCTAATATCTCCTTATGTGGCTCGGTGTCAAATTTTGTTTGATAATCGCTCCTGTGAAGCGCCTTGGGACATTTTACTATGTTAAAGGTGTGTATAAATGCAAGTTGTTGTGTACACTGACCGTGCTTTCTGTTTGTGGGCTTTCCACTTTCTGTTCTTTGTTTGGTTGTTGTTTGTGTTCTGTCTGCACAATGTCTAAGGTCTGTTTGCATGCTGTCTAGACACTGTCTGCATTGGCTGCATTACTGGAGCCTGCTGTGTCCGTGTTGATGAGCAGCTGGCGCAGAGTCCGAATGGGGAATTTGTGTGGGTCTTGGTTTTAAATGTGTCGATTTCCCTACTCCAGGTTCACCCTGACAATGAGGAATGGACTTGCTTCGAGCAGTCTGCATCGCTGGACATCAAGTCATTCTTTGGGTTTGAAAGCACAGTGGAAAAGATTGCAATGAGACAGTACACTGCCAACGTCAAGAGGGTAGGAGACTTTTCTGTTCTCTCCTTTGTCTTCAGTGAGGGGGCTAACAGGATTATGGACAGATGGTGCAGTGAATTAGATTTCATCCCTGGGATATAGGTTCAAATCCAGGCCAAATCCATATGATGGAAATCCATATGATGGAAATCTCCTTTCTGCGCTGGCTGCAAGGGTCCTTTGTGAAATGGGTTTGATGCAGTCTCACTCCAGTGTCCAGCGCTCTGACTTGTTCTGTCCACCAACAGCGCTGCTCTCTTTGAGACACCGAAATACGGGCAACGTTTCCTGATTCCCTTTGAGGAGCGGACAGCAAACTTGCCTTTAAATCACCAGATCATCTCCGACCCAACAGACCGTCAACCAGGATTCAACTGGTCATGTTCTAGTTGGGCGCTTCGCAATAGCTGTCGAGCCGATCCTACGGGTACATTTTACATAAGCCAGCAACTTTCCGGCACCTCATTCAAGTGTCCACTTTTCATGTGTGAGCCTAGACAGCAGATTATTCAGCTATGGGGCATCACAGCTGAACCCCAGTCCTGCCCTTCCTTGAACTTCAGACGCACACACTTTTCTGCAGCGTGACCAGGAGCAGGAACCCTGGCTGATTTTCTCCTCGGCCCAGGGAAGCTGAATGCAATTGTAGCAGCCTTAACTGCTATCTCGACTGAGAATTCAACCTGGCAGCACCTGGCCTGTGTGGCTCAGGACCTCACTAGGTGGTGACTTCACCCACTAAAAGTCCTCCGGAGTGCTAAATTTTAATCATTTTAACAAATTTCCCATTGGGTAATTTAATATTAAAAAAGAGCTTGCATCTTAATACAGTACATCATCAGAGCCTTCCAATGCGCTTTACAAGCAATTAATTACTTTTTTGAAGTGCTGTCACTGTTATTTTTTTTTTCCTTATGCCTACATGAAGTACCTCAGGATTTTTTTTTACATTAAAGGCGCTATATAAATAAAAGTTGTTGTAACACAGGCAAACATGGCATCCAGTTTGAGCACAGCAAGATCCCACAAGCAGAAAATGAATGGATTAGTGGTGTTGCATGAGGGATAAATGTTATCCAGGATAGCGGGGAGAACTCTTCTTTGAAATAGTGGCTGTGGAATCTTTTATGTCCACCTGAGGGGGCAGATAGGACCTCGGTTTAACGTCTCATTCAAAAGACGGCACCTCCGACGGTGAAGCGCTCCCTCAGTACTGCACTGGGGAGTCAGCCTAGATTATGGGCTTAAATCCTGGAGAGGGACTTGAACCCATGACCTTCTGACTCAAAGGGCAGAGTGCTACCCACTGAGCCAAGCTGACAAATTAGCTGTTGGTAAATTAGTGAACCACTAGTCAGAAAATACTTCCTCTTGGTTTGGTGGTGAGTGGGAATGTTGTCCAAAGTGCCTCAACGCTGCTGGTCTAATTCTTCATGAAATGAAAGGTGCTATATTTGTAACTGATTCCATTATGTTTCAGGGTAAAGAAGTTATCGAACACTACCTGAACGAGCTGACTGCACAGGGTATCCGACACATTCCCCGCTGGACGACTCCTGTGTCTGTCGCCGGGGCGGAGATGGTGCCAGAGTCCAAACGACCAGCACTAGCGCCATTGCCAGATATCAGGAGAGAGCTGTTGGAGGCCCTGGCACATAGCAGTACCAAAGAACCATTGACCAGCCTGTGTGGGCAGGAAACACTGCCCACAGCACCAGATGGTAAGTGCCTGCATGCATCAGGTGTGACTCTTTCTCTTCCCACGTGGGTGTTTTTTTTAATATAACACAGAATCAGATGAGTAATAAGTTTAGTGCTTATGGAGAGCCACAGGGCTGATCACCAGCATCAGAGGAGAGTGGGGTAAAATTGGTCTTTGCAGCTTTGAAAGGAGGCAATGGGTAGGTGGTCGAATTGAGGGGTATAAATTTGTTAATGGTGTGGCAAAGGTTGGTCACTGACCCTTACCTTCGTGGGGGGAGATTAATGGTGGGGTATCCACCACGGTGGCAGGGAGGTACACAGTCAGTTTGTCCTTGTTTTTCAGTGCGCCAACATTCCTTAAAGACATCAGTCAACCAGAACCCCAGCTTGATCTGAATTAGACGGTATGTGTCCTAATGAAACAACAACTTCATAGATTCATATAGCACAGAAGGAGACCATTCGGCCCATCGTGCCTGTGCTGGCTCATTGAAAGAGCTCTCCAATTAGTCCCTCTCACCTGCTCGTTCTGCGAGTTTATGAACTTGCTTTCAATTACCGAAATACTCCAAGATGCTTTACAGTGGAACCAGTAGACACAGCAGAAAGTAGGAGAGAAGTCTGGTGAAATGACCAAAGGTTAGGTCAAAAAGGTAAACTACCCAAAATGGCTCAATTACCTCCAAGCTTAGTCTATCAGCTGTCCACACTGCTTCGTACTTTCAGCTTTTTTTTGCTATTTAAAAGGAATCAAAAGATGAGACACGAGTGCTTTGTTGTGCGTAGATCTCAATGAGTGGCATTGACTAAACTGTTGAGTTCTTCAATCAAAACAACAATCAACATTGGGTTTATCTGTATGTCTTTCAGCTGACAAGCTTGATGCAGATTACATTGAGCGGTACCTGGGGCAACTGACCCCGATGCAAGAGAGCTGCCTGATCCAACTTCGACAGTGGCTCCAAGAAACACACAAGGGCAAGGTGCGTGATGGGCAGGGTGCAGGTGAAACTATCTGAGGGCGACACAAGTCAATCCAATCAAACAAGTCAAATGTGGGTTAAAGAGTGAACAAAGCTGATTCCTTTTAGACTTGGGATCTTGGAGCCAGCAGAGGAGGGTACAGCATTCCAAAGGTGACCTCACTAATGAGTTAAAATAAACTGTGTGGATGGATGGTCAGATGTCCTGAACATCATCATAGTCTATGATTATTCTTATTGATAACCGCATCCCATTGCCTAGACATTCCAGTGAGTTATCAATCATCACCCTCCAATTCTTTTCCTTTTTGATCTTTGGCAGAAGAGACCCGAGCATTGTCTACATGTGGTTGCACTTTCCTGCTCCATTGTGGATCAGCTTACGTTTATTATAGTAAAATCCACCCCATTCCATAGTCCTTCCACTTAATTGGTCCAACTCTCTTTTATACTCATCACCTGAGCACGTAGCTTGGTGTCATCAGTAAATGTTATAGTATAACAGGACAGACCACCATCCATATTATTTGTGGGAAGTGCAAACTGCAGCAAATGCATAACAGAGCTGAGCAGATTCCCACTAGTCATTGCCTCTTGGCAGAAACTTGCCCATTTATCAGCACCTTCTGCTTTCTTAGACAGAATAGGTCCTGGATCTCCAGGATATCTAGCACACGGTTCCAATGGGTACACCCTTCATTTGCTCAATTAACTCATTGCCTTTTGTGGGATCTTGCTGTGCGCATATTGACTGCCGCGTTTCATACATTACAACAGTGACTACACTTCACAAGAACTTTGTTCACTGTGAATCGCTTTGGAAGGTCATGAGGACATGAAAGGTGCTACATAAATGCAAGTTCTTTTTTTTTGCACAACAAGCAAACGGATAGAATGGGTCCAGGATATCTCACACTGATAGAATGGGTCCAGGATATCTCTCACTGATAGAATGGGTCCAGGATATCTCTCACTCTGATAGAATGGGTCCAGGATATCTCTCACTGATAGAATGGGTCCAGGATATCTCACACTCTGATAGAATGGGTCCAGGATATCTCTCACTGATAGAATGGGTCCGGGATATCTCTCACTGATAGAATGGGTCCAGGATATCTCTCACTCTGATAGAATGGGTCCAGGATATCTCTCACTCTGATAGAATGGGTCCAGGATATCTCTCACTCTGATAGAATGGGTCCAGGATATCTCACACTCTGATAGAATGGGTCCGGGATATCTCTCACTGATAGAATGGGTCCGGGATATCTCTCACTGATAGAATGGGTCCAGGATATCTCTCACTCTGATAGAATGGGTCCAGGATATCTCTCACTCTGATAGAATGGGTCCAGGATATCTCACACTCTGATAGAATGGGTCCGGGATATCTCTCACTCTGATAGAATGGGTCCAGGATATCTCTCACTCTGATAGAATGGGTCCAGGATATCTCTCACTGATAGAATGGGTCCAGGATATCTCACACTGATAGAATGGGTCCAGGATATCTCTCACTCTGATAGAATGTGTCCAGGATATCTCTCACTCTGATAGAATGGGTCCAGGATATCTCTCACTGATAGAATGGGTCCAGGATATCTCGCACACTGATAGAATGGGTCCAGGATATCTCACACTGATAGAATGGGTCCAGGATATCTCTCACTGATAGAATGGGTCCAGGATATCTCTCACTCTGATAGAATGGGTCCAGGATATCTCGCACACTGATAGAATGGGTCCAGGATATCTCTCACTCTGATAGAATGGGTCCAGGATATCTCACACTGATAGAATGGGTCCAGGATATCTCACACTGATAGAATGGGTCCAGGATATCTCACACTGATAGAATGGGTCCAGGATATCTCTCACTCTGATAGAATGGGTCCAGGATATCTCTCACTGATAGAATGGGTCCAGGATATCTCTCACTGATAGAATGGGTCCAGGATATCTCACACTGATAGAATGGGTCCAGGATATCTCACACTGATAGAATGGGTCCAGGATATCTCTCACTGATAGAATGGGTCCAGGATATCTCTCACTCTGATAGAATGGGTCCAGGATATCTCACACTGATAGAATGGGTCCAGGATATCTCTCACTCTGATAGAATGGGTCCAGGATATCTCTCACTCTGATAGAATGGGTCCAGGATATCTCTCACTGATAGAATGGGTCCAGGATATCTCTCACTCTGATAGAATGGGTCCAGGATATCTCTCACTGATAGAATGGGTCCAGGATATCTCTCACTCTGATAGAATGGGTCCAGGATATCTCACACTGATAGAATGGGTCCGGGATATCTCTCACTCTGATAGAATGGGTCCAGGATATCTCACACTGATAGAATGGGTCCGGGATATCTCTCACTCTGATAGAATGGGTCCAGGATATCTCTCACTCTGATAGAATGGGTCCAGGATATCTCTCACTGATAGAATGGGTCCAGGATATCTCTCACTCTGATAGAATGGGTCCAGGATATCTCACACTGATAGAATGGGTCCAGGATATCTCTCACTGATAGAATGGGTCCAGGATATCTCTCGCTCTGATAGAATGGGTCCAGGATATCTCACACTGATAGAATGGGTCCAGGATATCTCTCACTCTGATAGAATGGGTCCAGGATATCTCTCACTCTGATAGAATGGGTCCAGGATATCTCTCACTGATAGAATGGGTCCAGGATATCTCTCACTCTGATAGAATGGGTCCAGGATATCTCTCACTGATAGAATGGGTCCAGGATATCTCTCACTCTGATAGAATGGGTCCAGGATATCTCACACTGATAGAATGGGTCCGGGATATCTCTCACTCTGATAGAATGGGTCCAGGATATCTCACAGTGATAGAATGGGTCCGGGATATCTATCACTCTGATAGAATGGGTCCAGGATATCTCTCACTCTGATAGAATGGGTCCAGGATATCTCTCACTGATAGAATGGGTCCAGGATATCTCTCACTCTGATAGAATGGGTCCAGGATATCTCACACTGATAGAATGGGTCCAGGATATCTCTCACTCTGATAGAATGGGTCCAGGATATCTCACACTGATAGAATGGGTCCAGGATATCTCACACTGATAGAATGGGTCCAGGATATCTCTCACTGATAGAATGAGTCCAGGATATCTCACACTCTGATAGAATGGGTCCAGGATATCTCACACTGATAGAATGGGTCCAGGATATCTCTCACTGATAGAATGGGTCCAGGATATCTCACACTCTGATAGAATGGGTCCAGGATATCTCACACTGATAGAATGGGTCCAGGATATCTCTCACTCTGATGGAATGGGTCCAGGATATCTCACACTGATAGAATGGGTCCAGGATATCTCTCACTCTGATAGAATGGGTCCAGGATATCTCACACTGATAGAATGGGTCCAGGATATCTCTCACTCTGATAGAATGGGTCCAGGATATCTCTCACTCTGATAGAATGGGTCCAGGATATCTCACACTGATAGAATGGGTCCAGGAAATCTCACACTGATAGAATGGGTCCAGGATATCTCTCACTCTGATAGAATGGGTCCAGGATATCTCACACTGATAGAATGGGTCCAGGATATCTCTCACTCTGATAGAATGGGTCCAGGATATCTCTCACTCTGATAGAATGGGTCCAGGATATCTCACACTGATAGAATGGGTCCAGGATATCTCACACTGATAGAATGGGTCCAGGATATCTCTCACTCTGATAGAATGGGTCCAGGATATCTCACACTGATAGAATGGGTCCAGGATATCTCTCACACTGATAGAATGGGTCCAGGATATCTCGCACACTGATAGAATGGATCCAGGATATCTCACACTGATAGAATGGGTCCAGGATATCTCGCACACTGATAGAATGGGTCCAGGATATCTCGCACACTGATAGAATGGGTCCAGGATATCTCGCACACTGATAGAATGGGTCCAGGATATCTCGCACACTGATAGAATGGGTCCAGGATATCTCGCACACTGATAGAATGGGTCCAGGATATCTCGCACACTGATAGAATGGGTCCAGGATATCTCGCACACTGATAGAATGGGTCCAGGATATCTCTCACTCTGATAGAATGGGTCCAGGATATCTCTCACTCTGATAGAATGGGTCCAGGATATCTCACACTGATAGAATGGGTCCAGGATATCTCACACTGATAGAATGGGTCCAGGATATCTCTCACTCTGATAGAATGGGTCCAGGATATCTCACACTGATAGAATGGGTCCAGGATATCTCTCACACTGATAGAATGGGTCCGGGATATCTCACACACTGATAGAATGGATCCAGGATATCTCACACTGATAGAATGGGTCCAGGATATCTCGCACACTGATAGAATGGGTCCAGGATATCTCGCACACTGATAGAATGGGTCCAGGATATCTCGCACACTGATAGAATGGGTCCAGGATATCTCGCACACTGATAGAATGGGTCCAGGATATCTCGCACACTGATAGAATGGGTCCAGGATATCTCGCACACTGATAGAATGGGTCCAGGATATCTCGCACACTGATAGAATGGGTCCAGGATATCTCACACTGATAGAATGGGTCCAGGATATCTCGCACACTGATAGAATGGGTCCAGGATATCTCACACTGATAGAATGGGTCCAGGATATCTCACACTGATAGAATGGGTCCAGGATATCTCGCACACTGATAGAATGGGTCCAGGATATCTCACACTGATAGAATGGGTCCAGGATATATCACTCTCATAGAATGGGTCCAGGATAGCTGGGATATTTGTTGCATGGATACAATGGTTCTCGGGTCTCTAGGATTCCTTATGCATGGATATGTAATGCATGATTGTAATAAATCGTGGCTCTTTTGGAGATCCTTTGCTTGGTTAGAATAGGTGCTGGATATCTAGCAGAGGGTTTAAATGAGTGGATCCAGGATATCTAACACACAGATAGATTGGGTCTGGATATCTAGTGTAATGATGAAATTGGCCCAGGACATGTACATGTGGGTAGGATGGGTCTGGATATCTAAGATAGATAGAATGGAGCCTGGAACAGTAGGATATCTCATGCATAGACAGAATGGGTCCTGAATCTCTCGGTTGACTGGGAAGTGGTTTTCAATGGTGTCCCTGATCCTCCGTAGAAGTACAGCCAAGCTCTAGGGACAGGGACAGGGACAGGGTCACTGGCAAGGCTTGGAAGCTAAGCAGGGCCAGGCCTGGTTAGTACCTGGAGGGATGACCATCAGGGAAGACCAGGTGCAGAAGGTCACGGAAGGAGCCCTGAGGAGGGGCGGTTGGTGAGAAGGTCACGGAAGGAGCTCTGGAGGAGCGGCTGGTGAGCAGGCCCGGGTGTTGGGCTGAAGATTGTCGGAATGGTGGAAATGGAATGGCGGCGCGCACCGATGCAGCGGCTTTGCTTCTCCCAGTCATGGGAGCTTGCAAGATCACATTTCGTTGTTCATGTACTTGTGCAATGACAATAAAGTTGAATTATTATTATTATGTATGGTAGGACACACACATCAGTCACAGTGATCACTGTGCAGGTGATAGAGAGGTCCTTGCTGAGCCTGGTGAAGAATGTTCTAGTCATAGGGAGGTTTACCCACCTCAGGGTCCTTCATAGGGTTAAAATGGTCTCTGGGTTTTGAGGTTGATGGAAAAAACACTCCTGAGGAATGGTTGGGATCCTTATTCGGTACCTGGATATTTGGAATAGACACATTCTCTCCAACATATGATTCCTGAACCATTGTAAACCTTCCAGTGATTTACCTGGTTCATGCCAGGGAGAGACATCCTATTACCAGAGAGTGCTTGACATGAGTACACCAATGGATTGTGTCTCTGAACTGCTTTATTAAGACTGAAGATTTAGTTAGCAATGCCATTGCTGTGTGTGAATTCAGTATATCTCAATCCAAGTGCTGCACCTCAAAGTCATGTCTTTCTCTGTACTCTTTATAGTCTGAGGCAGGTGATTGGAAGCCAGAAAAGGTAATGTTTTCCTGTGTGTGTGTGAGTGTACTGCATGTCAGTGTGATTTAGAGCATTGCCCAGTAGGACTAGTGTGTGATATTAGGAAGACGGGTTCAAATACAACTCTCGCTGTGTCCTCCAGTCAACACCTATCTGACATGCTGCCTTTAACTTATAACCAGGGCAGTCATATTTCCTGAGCTGAATTGTCTTAATGAGTTTGTCTCATTGCCTTATTGGATAAAAGTTAACGATTTGGATGGACATCTTTACATGGGGTCCTCTGTGTCTAACAGTCATCAGGAGGACATAGAGCATTTATTTGAACCCCTCCCAAAAGATGGCCATACCACTGTTTTGAAAACGCACGTCCACTCAGGAAAATTTGCACAGCACTCACAACCCTTACACACGCACGCACACCCACCCTCAAATATAAGTATATGCACCCATAAATTCCAACATGCATATACACTGAGAGGAGGATATACATGTGTGCAAGTTTGAGTGATCTGCATGTGTTTGCCGTGTTGATTGGGTAATCTGTTCCCCTGAACATGACGGGAATTCCAGTGGGCAGGACAAGCGGCTTCTGAACTAATCCAAAACAAATCAGGAGGGAATTGAGACTTGTGTCAGCCTCCGTAGTCTTGCCTCAGGTATCAAGAGAGTCGCTGAGTTTGAAACCAATGACACTTTGCAGAAGGACAGGCCCGAATTCAAGTGTGTTGTACACTCGAATCACAGTCTCCAATGGTTTAGTGATACAAACCCCGCACAGTTGGGTTTCCTACATGAGGAACTCTAGGTTTCAATGGAAGGATGACTTGGCTGGACCGACAGGTCTCCCTCACCTGTACTGGTGGAAGGGCAGTACTAGTGTTAGACTGAGTGCTGGTGTAAGTACAGTACTACTGCTCAGTGAGCACTGGTGTAAATGCATTGTTCATTTACACCAGTAATCTCCCGTGTAGACAGAGTGCTAGGATAAATCTTCATTTAGAAAGACATGGATTAATCAAGGATAGTCAGCACGGATTTGTTAAGGGAAGGTCGTGTCTGACAAACTTGATTGAATTTTTTGAGGAGGTAACAAGGAGGGTAGATGAGGGTAGTGCGTTTGATGTAGTGTATATGGACTTTAGCAAGGCTTTTGATAAGGTTCCACGTGGCAGACTGGTCACGAAGTTAAAAGCCCATGGGATCCAGGGCAAAGTGTCAAGTTGGATTCAAAACTGGCTCGGAGACAGGAAGCAGAGGATAATGGTTGATGGGTGTTTTTGTGACTGGAAGGCTGTTTCCAGTGGGGTTCCGCAGGGCTCAGTACTAGGTCCTTTGCTTTTTGTGGTATATATCAACGATCTTGACTTGAATATAGGGGGTATGATTAAGAAGTTTGCAGATGATACTAAAATCGGCTGTGTGGTTGATACTGAAGAAGGAAGCTGTAGACTGCAGGAAGATATCAATAAATTGGTCAGGTGGGCAGAAACAGTGGCAAATGGAATTCAGTCCGGAGAAGTGTGAGGTAATGCATTTGGGGAGGGCTAACAAGGAAAGGGAATGCACATTAAATGGTAGGACACTGAGTAGTGTAGAGGAAAAAAGGGACCTTGGAGTGCATGTCCACAGATCCCTGAAGGTAGCAGGCCAAGTAGATAAGGTGGTTAAGAAGGCATACGGGAATCTTGCCTTTATTAGCCGTGGCATAGAATACAAGAGCGGGGGGGGGAGGTTATGCTTCAACTGTATAAAACACTAGTTAGGCCTCAGCTAGAGTACTGCGTGCAGTTCTGGTCACCGCAGGAAAGATGTGATTGCACTAGAGAGGGTACAGAGGAGATTTACAAGGATGTTGCTGGGAGTAGAGAATCTTAGCTATGAGGAAAGACTGGATAGGCTGGGTCTGTTTTCCTTGGAACAGAGGAGGCTGAGGGTAGACCTTATTGAGGAGTATAGATAAAGTGGATAGAAAGGACCTATTTCCCTTAGCAGAGGGGTCAAAAACCAGGGGGCACAGATTTAAAGTAATCGGGGAAGGTTTAGAGGGGATTTGAGGGGAAATTTCTTCACCCAGAGGGTTGTGGGGGTCTGGAACTCACTGCCTGAAAGGGTGGTAGAGGCAGGAACCCTAACCACATTTAAGAAGTACTTGGATGTGCACTTGGGAGGCTGTAACCTGCAGGGCTACGGACCAAGAGCTGGGACATGGGATTAGGCTGGATAGCTCTTTGTTGGCCGGCGCAGACACAATGGGCCGAAATGGCCTCCTAACGTGCTGTAACTTTCCATGATTCTGTGAGTGTGTGGCTGTGTGGACTGGTATAAGTAGTGTTGGAGTGCGAGCACCAGGCACTGGTATAACCGCTGATGTGCCTCAATTATTCCGAGACTCGAAGTTAGCAGAACAAAAGTAAGGCTTTTATTAACTCAGAACATAACACGTAAAATAGAGAGATGTCTACCTTCAGGAGGCTGATGCCGGACTGAAGTTAGATTACAAAGGAGCCAGGTATGGGCGGAGCCCTGCACACAACCAGTTCCAGCACATTCCAATGCATAATACATGAGGACTGGGGGAAGGGAAAAGACACAGAAAGCAGGCAGTTAGAAGACACAGAAAACAGGCAGTGATGAATGGAATATATTTCATCACAACCGCTGTGTGTGCGTGCGTGTGAAAGTAGTGTTTAAAAAGACACTGTTGTATTTTCCAGATTCCCAAAGATGAACACATTTTACGTTTCCTGCGGGCTCGGGATTTTAATATTGACAAGGCGCGAGAGATCATGTGTCAGTCACTCACCTGGCGCAAACAATACCAGGTGGACTATATCCTCGAGATGTGGAGACCACCAAAGGCGCTGGTCGAGTATTATACAGGAGGCTGGCATTATCACGACAGAGGTAATCCTTCAGGTTAATTACTTTAACTGGGAGCCAGCCTTTGGCTCAGTGGGACCGCTCCCGCCTCTAGGGCAGAAGGTGCAGGGTTTGAACCACACTCCAGACAGTCCCGGGGAGATCGGGGCTCCAGACAGTCCCTGCCTTCCTGTACAGCTGTTCAGGGGTTGGTGTAACACACAAGTCTCTTGATCTATCCCTGAGGATCCCACATCACCTGAACTGGCCCACAGCTCCCAGTGTGGGTTTGCACATGTGTGGTGTGACTGCTCAGTGTTGAACTGTAAGCGCTTATGTGTGCAGTGTGTTTCATTGAAAGGTGTAGCTTTCATTATATGAGAATGCGAGAAGGACAGCAGTAGACCAGTACGGTCCGTCAAGCCTGTCCTATCGCAATATCGTGCAGCCTCCGCCAGTCATGCAAACTCCTGGAATTGGCAAAAATGGGGGAAATGCCATAGACCAATGTAGGAAAAAACCATGGGCAATTCCTCTCTGACCCCCACAAGCGATCGAGCTAAAGGAGACCATAGTGACCGGCATCACTGGTTCCCATTAACTCACCTACCGTCTATAAGATCGTGCCATGGCCTGCAGATACCTTGCGGCTGGCACACCCTGCTTGGGTAACACCGAGGGGTATTGGTGAGCAGCCAGTGACAAACTGGTCAGTTTTGGGGATCTTGCACTGGGGCTGCAACTTTGAACACAAATCTTGATTTTCCTTCTCTTTCCTTGACCAAGATGGCCGGCCACTGTACATCCTGCGCCTGGGACAGATGGACACTAAGGGGCTGCTGAAAGCTCTGGGGGAGGAGGCAATTCTACGACACGTGAGTAAACCAGGCGGTCAGTGAGTGATACTCAGCCCCGAGTGCTTGATAATCCTCGGCCAGGAGCAGGAGGAGGCTATTCCGCCCCTCCAGTCTGTTCCGCCATTCAGTTAGATCATGGCTGATCTGTATCTTGACTCCATTTACCCGCCTTGGTTCCGTGACCCTTAATACCCTCGCCTAACAAAAATCTATCAATCTCCGTTTTGAAATTTTCAATTGATCCCCAGCCTCAACAGCTGTTTTGAAGAGAGAGTTTCAGATTTCCATTAACTTTGTGTGAAGAAGTGCTTCCTGACATCACTCCTGAACGGTCTAGCTCTAATTTTAAGGTTATTCCACCTCGTTCTGGACTCCCCTACCAGAGGAAATAGTTTCTCCCTATCTACCCAATCAACTACTTTAATCATCTTAAACACCTCGATTAGATCACCCCTTAATCTTCTAAACTCGAGGGAATACAAGCCTAGTCTCCGCAACCTGTCCTCAATTTAACCTTTTTAGTCCCGGTATCATTCTGGTGAATCTGCGCTGCACCCCCTCCAAGGCCAATAGAAATCACTGACTAGACATTTTTTTTAAACTGAAAGAAAGTTTATGATGGGATTTGAACTTACATTGTCTGGATTATTAGTCCAGTAACATGGCCACTATACCGCCAGACCCGACTTCATGTGAAGATTTCTTTACTTCTTTCTTCAATTAAACATTCAGCTCCTCTCTCTGGCTCTGGTTCAGAATTCAACATTAGTGAGCAGGATCTCTGAATGTGTCCAGACTTGACTATTACGATGCACTCCTGGCCGGCCTTCCATCTTGCACCCTCCGTAAACTTGAGCTCATCCAAAACTCTGCTGCCCGTATCCTAACTCGCACCAAGTCCTGTTCACCCATCAACCCCTGTGCTCACTGACCTACACTGGCTCCTGGACTGGCAATGTGTCGAATTTAAAATTCTCATCCTTGTGTTCATATCCTTCCATGGCCTCCCCCCCACCTCCCTATCTAATAATAATTCAACTTTATTGTCATTGCACAAGTACATGAACAACGAAATGTGATCTTGCAAGCTCCCATGACTGGGAGAAGCAAAGCCGCTGGAGACCTCCTCCAGATCTACAATCCTCCAATTCTGGCCTCTTGCGCATTCCCCACTTCCATCACTCCATCATTCAGCTGCTAAGGCCCTGAGCTCTGGAAATCCCTCCCTAAAGCTCTCTGCCTCTCCACCACTGTCCTCCTTTAAGATGCTCCTTAAAACCTACCTGTCACCTGTCCTAATATGTCCTTATGTGGCTCGGTGTCAAATTTTGTTTGATAATGCTCTTGTGAAGTTAAAGACGCTGTATAAATACAAGTTGATGTTGTTGTTTATGGAGGGGAGGAGGGTGATTAAGGGTCTCTATCTGGTCAGTGTGTTAATTGTGGCTTCATCCCCTCTGACTCCTGTGGCCAGAGAAACATGTACCGTAAGATGGTTTTTTTTTGGTGTCATTGCGCAGATCAGCGAGAATGGGTCAGACTCACCAAACTGCAGCTCTGGGCTGCGGGCTCGGTCACAGGCGGTTCCTGGGGTCAGGTCAGGTCGGGCCCTGAAACCTCAGCACTCGCTTTGCAGCTGACAGCCATTTGCTAACAGCTCTCCTTCTCTTTCCAGGTTCTGTCAATCAACGAGGATGGGCAGAAGAGATGTGAAGAGAACACCAAAGCATTTGGCCGCCCAATCACGTCAGTGAAGTATTGTACACCTCCCACTTCCTCTCTCTACCCCTTTCGATTACCCCTCCCCCCATTGCTCCTGAAAGCACTGCCTCTTGCTGGGATACAGTTCCACAGACTTTCTCTCACTCGTTTGCTCACTCACTCACTCACCTTTCTCTCGCTCAGTCACCCGCTCACTCTCTCTTTCCCTTTCTTTCTTCCAAGGATATAAAGTTTTGAGTCAGTTATACGAGAGAACAGGAGGGGGGTGCTCGGTGAGTGTAAATATAGGGGAGCTGGTGCAGCTCAATGGGGACTGATTGTGGGCACAATTCACCAAGGCCGGGGAGACGGGTGGGAGGTTCCTCTGAGCCCTGAGGGGCTGGGACAGTGGGTGCAGAGCCGGGGGTGGGGGAAGAGTTGGGAGGGGCTGGGACAGTGGTGGGGAGGGAGAGCTGGGAAGGCCTGGAACTAGGGGGCAGAGCCGGGGGTGGGGGAAGAGTTGGGAGGGGCTGGGACAGTGGTGGGGAGGGAGAGCTGGGAAGGCCTGGAACTAGGGGGCAGAGCCGGGGGTGGGGGAAGAGTTGGGAGGGGCTGGGACAGTGGGGGTGGGGGCAGGGAGAGCTGGGAAGGCCTGGAACAGTGGGGGGGCAGAGCCGGGAGGGGCTGGGACAGTGGGGGCAGAGCCGGGAGGGTCTGGGACAGTGGGGGCACAGCCGGGGGTGGGGGAAAAGTTGGGAGGGGCTGGGACAGTGGGGTTGGGGGGAGGGGAGAGAGCTGGGAAGGCCCGGAACAGTGGGGGCAGAGCCGGGAGGGTCTGGGACAGTGGGGGCAGAGCCGGGAGGGTCTGGGACAGTGGGGGTGGGGCAGAGCTGGGAGGGGCTGGGACAGTGGGGGTGGGGCATGAGCCAGGAGGGGCTGGCACTGTGGGGGTGGGGCTGAGCCGGGAGGAGCTGGGATAGTGGGTGGAGCCGGGGGGGAGCAGGGGCAAGGCCAGGAGCCTGGGTGGTTGAAGCAGAGCCATGAAGATCTGCACAATTAGCTGCAATGGATGAATTCTTGACTTGTCATGTCAACCTCCCAATTGTTGATGTGCTGTTGCCTGTGAGTGCCGGGTGAGTGAGTAACTCTGGTTTCTGATTGAATGGGTAGATCGTGGACCTGCCTGGTTGACCTGGAAGGGCTAAACATGAGGCACCTGTGGCGGCCGGGGGTGAAAGCGTTGCTGAGGATCATCGAGGTGGTGGAAGCGAACTACCCAGAGACGCTGGGCAGGCTGCTAATCCTCAGGGCACCCAGGGTCTTCCCTGTCCTCTGGACGCTGGTGAGTCACAAACTGACGCTGGTCCTGATGATTTGGACAGGTTGGGTGATTGGGCAGAAGCATGGCAGATGCAATATAACGTGAATAAATGTGAGGTTATCCACTTTGGTGGCAAAAACAGGAAGGCAGATTATTATCTGAATGGCAATAGATTGGGAGAAGGGGAAGTGCAACGAGACCTGGGTGTCCTTGTGCACCAGTCGCTGAAGGTAAGCATGCAGGTGCAGCAGGCGGTTAAGAAGGCAAATGGTATGTTGGCCTTCGTAGCGAGAGGTTTGAGTACAGGAACAAGGATGTCTTGCTGCAGTTGTACAGGGCCTTGGTGAATCACATCTTGAGTATTGTGTGCAGTTTTGGTCGCCTTATCTGAGGAAGGATGTTCTTGCCATGGAAGGAGTTCAGCGAAGATTCACCAGGCTGATACCTGGGATGGCAGGAATGACGTATGAGGAGAGATTGGGTCGATTGGGCTTGTACTCGCTGGAGTTTAGAAGAATGAGAGGGGATCTCATTGAAACTTATAAAATTCTAACAGGACTGGACAGACTAGATGCAGGAAGGATGTTCCCGATGGTCAGGGAGTCTAGAACCAGGGGGTCACAGTCTAAGGATAAGGGGTAGGCCATTTAGGACAGAAATGAGGAGGAATTTCTTTACCCAGAGAGTGGTGAACCTGTGGAATTCTCTACCACAGAAGGCAGTAGAGGCCAATTCATTAAATATATTCAAGAAGGAGTTGGATATATTTCTTAAGGCTAAAGGGATCAAGGGGTATGGGGAGAAAGCAGGGACCGGGTACTGAATTTAGATGATCAGCCATGATCGCATTGAATGGCGGAGCAGGCTCGAGGGGCCGAATGGCCTACTCCTGCTCCTATGTTTCTATGTCCTTTTCTCAGTTTTATCCCACAGCTCATGCTGCCCACTCTGCCTGGGACCCCCGGTACCTCCAACAACTGACCATTCTTTAGAGCCCAGATGGTGGGCAGTTGGACTGCGGAACAATCACAGACAAAAGCTATCTTCACTCTCCATCCACACATGCCCACTTACCAGCAACAGTCACTGGGCAAGAACGGGACCCTTGGCTCCTTTTTCCCCTCCCTGGACCAGCGGCATTTTCTGAGAACAGCTTACCTCACACGGACCAGGGACCAAACCCGAGACCCTCTGGTCTGTACACTTCAAGCTGCTCTTCTATTGGGTTAAATGCTGTGTTAGTGTCACCAGCTCCTGACAGGTGGGTACAATAGTGTAGTGGTTCTATTTTACTGGACTAGTAATCCAGAGAACGTGAGTTCAAATCCCACCGTGCCAGTTTGATAATATTGAATTCAGTTTAAAAAATCTGCCAATAAAAAGCTGGTATCAGTAAAAGTGACCACGAAGCTGTTGGATTGTTGTAAAAACCCAGCTGGTTCACTAATGTCCTTTCTGGAAGGAAACCTGCCGTCCTTACCCGGACTGGGCCTATATGTGACTCACACCAGCGAGGTTGACATTTAACTGCCCTCTGACGTGGCCTAGCAAGCCGCTCAGTTGTATCAAACTTAGGGCGGCTAGGGATGGGCAATAAATGCCGGCCTTGCCAGTGACGCCCATATCCCGAGAATGAATAAAGGCAGACCTGCCTGGACCACCCTGAGCTGTGTGAGTTTGGGTGGATGCCCTTGTACGAGACAGACAGCCTGACATACCTCTCGTTTTCTTTGTGTTCTTCAGGTCAGTCCATTCATCAACGAAAACACCCGTCAGAAATTCCTCATCTACAGTGGCAATAACTACCAGGGCACTGGGGGGCTCGTCGATTACATCGATAAAGATGTTGTTCCTGATTTCCTGGGTGGAGACTGCCTGGTACGAGTCCGGGGCTGCTGGTGTGGAGGGTCAGTCAGTGAGTGCAGCGCGAGGGGTCAGTGCAGTACGAGGGGAGGGGGAGGGGGAGGGCAGCGCGGGGGGTGGTGAGCGGGGCAGTGCAGTTCAAGCTGTGTAAGGGATGTTACAAAACGCTCTGTGACAGTAATGTGGTAACCGTGGAAACCTCTCAACAGCTGCCACCCTTAAAATAATTTCATTTTGTTCTGGGTTGGAGCAGCTGCAAAATAGGTGAGTAGAGTCCATGATAGGGGAGAGTGTACATGGGCTGTGGGAAGGGGATGTTTATTGTGATATTTTGTCAATCATGGCCATTGCTATGTTTCTGTTTACAGTGCAATATCCCAGAAGGAGGAATGGTTCCCAAATCCTTGTACCAGACGGAGGAAATGCTGGAAAACGCAGATCACATCAAACTCTGGACTGAAACCATTTATCAGTCAGCCAACATCTTCAAAGGAGCCCCACACGAGGTACTGAGTCACCATTAACAGTGCATAGCTTGTGATTCTGTCTCGTAATTAACTCCGCTGAATAAACAGTAACTCCACAGTTACATGGTGAATAATCCTTACCCTGCTGAATAAACAGCAACTCCACACAGTTACAGAGTGATTAATCCTTACCTTGCTGAATAAACAACTCCACACAGTTACAGTGATTAATCCTTACCCTGCTGAATAAACAGCAACTCCACACAGTTACAGAGTGATTAATCCTTACCCTGCTGAATAAACAGTAACTCCATACAGTTACAAAGTGATTAATCCTTACCCTGCTGAATAAACAGTAACTCCATACAGTTACAGAGTGATTAATCCTTACCCTGCTGAATAAACAGTAACTCCATACAGTTACAGAGTGATTAATCCTTACCCTGCTGAATAAACAGTAACTCCATACAGTTACAAAGTGATTAATCCTTACCCTGCTGAATAAACAGTAACTCCACACAGTTACAGTGATTAATCCTTACCCTGCTGAATAAACAGTAACTCCATACAGTTACAAAGTGATTAATCCTTACCCTGCTGAATAAACAGTAACTCCATACAGTTACAGAGTGATTAATCCTTACCCTGCTGAATAAACAGTAACTCCACACAGTTACAGAATAACTCTCAACCTGGTGAATAAACAGTAATTCCAGTTACGTAGTGAATCATCTTACCCTGCAGAATGATTAGGAACTCTATACCTGTACAGCAAATGCCGTGAATCATTCATCCATTTCCCCAGGTTGGTCTGACCCTGTTCACACGGGACTGTTTCTTTACCCCAGCTGTGGTTTTCCCCCGGGCCTGGCTTTCAATCTATTTTGCCTTGTTTTGCAGAAAGCGATTGAGATCCTGGAGGCCTCGTCCGTCATCACCTGGGACTTTGATATTCTAAAGAGTGACGTGGTGTTTAACATCTTCCATTCCAAGCGGGTGCCTCAGGTCAATCGCAAGGACTCAGCCAGCCTGCTGGTTCCCCTCCCCAGCGGGAACAATGTGCAGCTGATAGAGAAGAGCTGGGTGCTGGGGGTGGACTACAGCTCGGTAGAATCACCACTCATCTGTCGGGATGGAGAGAGTGTCCAGGTCTGTTACAAGGGCTGTACAGCAGCTCTCTCGCACTTCAGTAAAACTAGTGACGTTGTGTTTAACAGTGTAGACTGAGAACTTCCTGAATTCTTATGTTCTGTGCTGTACCTGCCCCGGGAGTGTTTGATGGGACAGTGTAGAGGGAGCTTTACTCTGTATCTAACCCGTGCTGTACCTGCCCTGGGAGTGTTTGATACTGACACTGGGTGCCCTTTACAGAAAGTGTTCAGTTTTCTGCTGTTAAAATCTGTCACCTTGATGAGCACAAAATTCAGTGTTGTATTCCAGGCTACAGATTAAACATAGTCCATGACTGTAATTGTTCTATAATTGGAACTATTTTCCATTCTCCTCATACAGTACCCCAGGATTTAATGAACTGAATAATTCCACCCATGACTCCAATTACTTTTCTCATTTCCTTAAGTATTGGATGAATTCCCACTGATCATTTTCTCATGAATATTTAAACTCTTCAGTTTCCAAAGAGTGGATCACTCCAAGGAGCTCGGTTTCCTTTCAGGCTAAGCGCTACTTTTCAAGAGCAACAAGTTGTATTTATGTAATGCTTTTAATATAGAAAAACATCCCAAGGTGCTTCACAGAGATGTAATTGAATAAATGGATGGCAAGCCAAAAAAGGAGATATTAGGAGGGGAGACCTGAAGCTGGGTCAAAGAGGTAGGTTTTAAGGAGCATCTTAAAGAGGAAGGAGAGATAGAGGGGGAATTCCAGAGCATTTTACCCCTCTCATTCTCTCCCTCGCCCTCCACCCCTCTCAATCCCCCCTCCCTGCACTTCTCTCCCCTCCCTGCCCCATCTATCCCCCCTCACTGCCCCTACCTATCCCCCCCTCACTGCCCCTACCTATCCCCCCCTCACTGCCCCTACCTATCCCCCCCTCACTGCCCCTATCTATCCCCCCCTCACTGCCCCTAGCTATCCCCCCCCTCACTGCCCCTATCTATCCCCCCCTCACTGCCCCTATCTATCCCCCCCTCACTGCCCCTATCTATCCCCCCCTCCCTGCCCCTATCTATCCCCCCCTCCCTGCCCCTATCTATCCCCCCCTCCCTGCCCCTTTCTATCCCGCCCCTCACTGCCCCTTTCTAGTCTCTCCCTTGCACTGCACTGGAGTGTAGGCCTGGATTTTGTGCTCAAGTCTCTGGAGTGGGGCCTGAATCCACAACCTCCTGACTTCGAGATGAGAGTGCTACCCCCTGAACCACGCCTGGCATGCGGAGGCAGTGTGAAGAATACCTTTTAGAACAAGTAGTTTGTTACTGTGTTTATAATCTCCATCAGTTGGAGGGTGATTTTGCTAATCCTGTCAGTTTAGGGATCTCCGGATCAAATGCTTTCTGTCTCCAGGGCTCGCACGTGACTCGCTGGCCCGGGATCTACATCTTGCAGTGGAAGATGCACAGTCCCTGGTCGTGTTCCTCCAACCTCCCTCGTGTCGATGACGTACTGGCTTCTTTACAAGTCTCCTCCCACAAGTGCAAAATCATGTTCTACACTGAGGTGCTGGCGTCTGAGGATTTCAGGTGGGTATCTCTCCTCTGCCTTCAGCTGACACATGAGCATTGCCCCTTCCAGCCCCCGGCACCCCCCTCACAACTGTCCTGTTTTAACCAAGGCATCCCAACATTAAACAGAGAGAAGCAGCAGCAGGGTCCTGAACTGGTAAAATCTGCTGATTGGATCGTTTCTCAGTAAAAAGGCTGAGCCAGACTTAACCTTTTAGTGTGTGTTGTCACGTCACCTTGGAGGACAGTGTTTTTAATGCAGAAAATTATATTGGGATGGTCCCCGAGCCACAAGGACAGAAGTCTCCAGGCCCGATTCTCGGCCTGAGCAGCAGATCACAGCGGCTGCAGTGTCGCTGATCGCCCTCCAGTGACTCCTGCTGGAAGGGCGTGTATGCAGACGTCAGGACAGTGATGTCTTCCATGCCCGAATAGCCTGCCGAGGCTCATGGTCTAGACTGGTGCAGCAAGACTGATGACAAGGGCATAAAAGGATATGGAGCCAAGGTAGGTGGATGGAGTTAAGATACAGATCAGCCATGATCTTACTGAATGGCAGAACATGCTCGAGGGGCTGAATGGCCTCCTTCTGTTTCTATGACTCGGGTTACTGTGGGGTAACTGCGGAAGGTAGCCTGGCAACAGCCTTCCGCAGAGATGTGATGAGGAGCATGGTGTCCCTGGGTGATGTAACAATTGCTTTCTCTTTGCAGGGGATCCATGACTAGCCTGGAGTCCTGCCACAGTGGATTCTCACAGCTCAGTGCTGGCACCACCTCCTCCAGCCAGTCCCACAGCAGCTCACTCATTTCCAGATAGGAAGCTCTTGGACTGCGAAACATTGCCGCGAGCCACTGAACCAGGGAACTGCAACTGCCTCAGGACCAGGTGCAACGATGGGCTGCTCCTATCAGCCTGGGCACTGGTCGAACGCCAGCCCATCACTCTTCTCACTTCAGTGCAATAATGTCATGGGAAACCATGCAGTATTTATCAAGATTCGATGTCTGATGTATTGTATGGAGAGGACATGCCTCACTTGTTTGATCTCCTTAGGTTGTGTGTCGAACGCACAGCCGTGAACATTGTCGTTCAGACAGAAGGGCCCTTTAGCCCAGTCTTCCCCTGGCTCACGTACAGTGTGCTCCATCACATGGGCTCCTCTCAGCCCATTCAGTCTCCCGAGGAAAAATTCTCCCCATTGAGCAAAACTTCAGAGCATCAAACCGCATAACTTTGTACATTGTTGAATGGCTTCTGTCCAGGGCAGTCACCTCTCTGTGACCCCTGCAGGTTGGAAATCACACTGTGTTTGATTGTCTATATCTGTACTGATGCTTCTAGTTATCACTTCTGTCCTAATGGACACTCACCCAGTTCTTTAACTGCTTTTGCTGGGAGGAATTTTCTTCTAATTCAGAACTTGCTTGATGCCGATTAATTTTATCCTTGTGCTCTGCAGTTCTGGGCTCACTGTCCATGCTGAATTAACCTGCTTACACCAGGTTCCCGTCAATTTTATTTTCCCCGGTAGAAACCAGTTCAATTCTGAGAGTCCCAAAGTTATCCAGATTGCTCTTCCCTGATCTTTCTCCATCACACCAATGTCCTTTTGCAGGTCGTGTGTGCAAGACTGCATACAGTACTCCAGATGGGACCTCACGGATAATCTATGCAAAGTTAGGATCACTTGTTTCCTAAGTGTCTGTGGTGCCTGTCTGTACAGAGAGAGCTGATGGTGTATTAGTTACTCTCTCTGTAGGGAGAGCGCTGATGGTGTATCAGTTACTGTTCCATTTCAAAACCCTGCTCATTCATCGAGGTCTGTGTTTCCCAAATCTGTAAACATTGTCCTAGACTTAGCCACACTAAACTGCAATTGCCTTTCCTTAGCCCTCCACCACATTAATTGGTCCAGTTCCCTTTGAAAGGTACCAATCTCTCTCATACCCCTCACCCAGACACACAGTCCTCTTCCTCCTGATTTACGATTAGACGGATTTTAAAATCCATAACTGGTTTCCCAAGTCTGAGCACAGATCATATTATTAAACCTTATGATCGGGAGCTGTTACACACACAGGGCCAAATCCCACTGAGGACGGTTACACCTCCAAGGGCGTACTGCTACTCGAGAGCGTTACATTCATTTGATTGGGGTCCCTAGTTACCAGAGACACTGCTGGCACTGGTGGGGGTGGGGAAAGGAGAAGTAAAAGTCCTTTTAGCTTCATTAACACCCAAGGTTCGATTCTCTGCTGAGGATTTTAGAAATCTTGAACATCCTCCTCCTGCCACGGCTGGTTGACCTCTTGCTCCAGGGATACAACAACCAGACCCATGTTGGGTGCTGTAGAACTTCTGATAATAACTCTCTTCGAAGCTTCTGTGTTGACATACCCAGGATCGAGCTGTGCAGCTGCTCACCCACACACAGCACCCGTTTAGTCAGCAAGGTAAGGATCATACCTCCTGCCGCTCCCCAGTCTATGACTGTCCTGATGGCCGCAAATCCATCACTGTGAACTCTCGCAATAATGAGAAGCAGTGCTAAGTGTGATAATACTGGAGTGCTTTGATACCTCTTCCCAGTTTACTGATGAGTCCCCACTTTTTAAGGGCTTTTATGGTAGAAACCAGCAATAATTCCTATATTTACCAGTGTTAGTAAAGACACAATTTCAGCCTGCATCATAGAGCAGGGGTGTCCAATCGGTGGCCCTCGAACCCAGCTTGTATTTGACCTATTGGGGCAGAATTTCGGAAGGGGCTGATTTTAGCTCCATTGCCTCATTGGATGAAACCCATAATCAGAATAGCAAGATCTGTTCTTATCAACAACTTGAGATTGCTGCAACAGGAGTTCAATGTTCATATGTGACCCCCGGACTCCAGGGTTCGAGACCCTTTGGACACCCCTGTGAGACTGATTCCTGTCCCCGCACTCTGTACGCTCAAGGCTGGTGTACGCAGTGGAACAGGAGCCTCTGGCAAACTATATTTTTGATGTGCACATTTTTCTATGTATTTACCTGGTGTTAGAATTAACACATTTAAACCTCGGGAATTAACACGTTTGAAACTTTAAACTACTGTAAAGTAACTGGAGGTTTTATTTATAGGAATTACCAGATAGTTTTATTAATTGTGAAGTACTGTACAATTTTAATATAGGTGTATATAGTGGTGTTAAAATCTTCCTTGTTCAGGAGCTACATTACATGAGTCTGTGTTGATCTCCATGTGAAGCTTGCAGTCTCCCCTTTATATTGTCTGACAGCGCTGGGGCTATTAGAGGTCAGAGGCTGGGTATTCTGCAGCAAGTGGCTCACCTCCTGACTTCCCAAAGCCTCTCCACTATCTACAAGGCACAAGTCAGGAGTGTGATGGAATAGTCGCCACTTGTTATAAAATAATGGATCAGCATTGTGAAAGACTCAAACCTGCTGCTCACCTGGGACCGCCTGTTCCTGACAGGTGACATGTACATGAATGGGACACTGTCACTGCTCCTTCCTGTCAGGTGCAGTATGTTTGAGGGTGTTCATTATAACCATTGTTATGACTTTTCAGCCATGGTTTGCAGCTTTAGACCGTATTACAGCTCAAGTCACTGCCAAAGATGAAGCTTCCCACCCATCCTTTAAACTCCCTGCCCGAGGGACTGGGTGTTACTGTGGGTTAAACACTGGCCGTTACATCTGACCATGATTCAGCCAGCTCCTGGGCTGAAAGCTCCTCAGTCTGCTGCCTGTATGGGTTTGTGTGTGAAATCAGGTTAGGCCCAGTTCCTAGTGACCGAGAGCACATTACATAGCTGTACTGACATTGTTGGTCTCACTCAGAGGCCTCGATTCCGAGATTGGGTCTGAAGCAGATTATGGGAGAGGGGTGAGGGAGCTTTACTCTGTATCTAACCCGTGCTGTACCTGCCCTGGGAGTGTTTGATGGGACAGTGTAGAGGGAGCTTTACTCTGTATCTAACCCGTGCTGTACCTGCCCTGAGAGTGATTGATGGGATAGTGTAGAGGGAGCTTTACTCTGTATCTAACCCGTGCTGTACCTGCCCTGGGAGTGTTTGATGGGACAGTGTAGAGGGCGCTTTACTCTATCTAACCCGTGCTGTACCTGCCCTGGGAGTGTTTGATGGGACAATGTAGAGGGAGCTTTACTCTGTATCTAACCCGTGCTGTACCTGCCCTGGGAGTGTTTGATGGGATAGTGTAGAGGGAGCTTTACTTTATATCTAACCCGTGCTGTATCTGCCCCGGGAGTGTTTGATGGGACAGTGTAGATGGAGCTTTACTCTGTATTTAACCTGTGGTGTACCTGCCCTGGGAGTGATTGATGTTGGCACAGGGTTATCTATGTGGAAAGGGTTCCTATCACCTTGATGAGCACAAAATTCAAAACAAAAGGAGTCTCTGATTCCCCTCCATATTTTCTACTGAGTCACAGGGTAAAACACGAACCGCTTCAGCTGCTGGGCGAGTGACACTTGCAGGTTCTTTGACCGCGGAGAGCCCCGTCTGTAAGGTAATAGCTCCCATAACAAACCGCTCCTGTAACAAGTGACACTGGATCCCAGCCCTGTTCTAAGGGTTGCAGGCTGGGCTCGTATTTCCCATTAATTTGAATAATGTCACCGTACCTTGAGAACTAACTGGAAGGAGAAAGGGCTTTATAATTCCTTAAAACTGACAAGCACTGTTACTTTTGTAAAGATGGAAATAAATACTTGTGTGTTTCTGGAACACTGTTCATTGTTTGTTTAAATGAGAGGAGAAAAAAAACCAGCAGAAGAATGCAGTCCAGTCAGTCATCCAAAAACACAAGGAGCAACGCCAGAGCGAGAACACAGCCGGCGAGCGAGCTACAGCTCAGGACTGTGGTTGGGGGTCTGGGCCGGAGGGGGAGGCTATAACTAGCCTCTGTGCCCCAGGTGAAGTTGATGCCGAGTAGGGAACAGGTCTGGGCACAGCTGTGAAATCCCCCACAGCCGAATAGCCTGCTGCCATTCGCTGTTAAAATTTACATAAGAATGGCCATCTTGGCAGGTACACGAAAGCTGCCGGCTCCCTGGTTGGGCTTAGCTCCCCTCACCCCGGCCTGACCGGGTTTGATACTCCACTCCCCTCACCTGGCGCCCCACTCCCCTCACCCCGGCCTGACCGGGTTTGACACCCCTCACCCCGGCCTGACCGGGTTTGACACCCCGCTCCCCTCACCCCAGCCTGACCGGGTTTGACACCTCGCTCCCCTCACTCCGGCCTGACTGGGTTTGACACCCCTCTCCCCTCACCCCGGCCTGACCGGGTTTGACACCTTGCTCCCCTCACCCCGGCCTGACCGCGTTTGACACCCCGCTCCCCTCACCCCGGCCTGACCGGGTTTGACACGCTGCTCCCCTCACCCCGGCCTGACCGGGTTTGACACCCCGCTCCCCTCACCCCGGCCTGACCGGGTTTGACTCCCCTCACCCCAGCCTGACCGAGTTTGACACCCCTCTCCCCTCACCCCAGCCTGACCGGGTTTGACACCTCGCTCCCCTCACCCCGGCCTGACCGGGTTTGACTCCCCTCACCCCAGCCTGACCGAGTTTGACACCCCTCTCCCCTTACCCCGGCCTGACCGGGTTTGACACCTCGCTCCCCTCACCCCGGCCTGACCGGGTTTGACACCCCGCTCCCCTCACCCCGGCCTGACCGGGTTTGACACCTCGCTCCCCTCACCCCGGCCTGACTGGGTTTGACACTCTGCTCCCATCACCCCAGCCTGACTGGGTTTGACACCCCTCTCCCCTCACCCCGGCCTGACCGGGTTTGACACCCCGCTCCCCTCACCCCGGCCTGACCGGGTTTGACACCTCGCTCCCCTCACCCCGGCCTGACCGGGTTTGACACCCCTCTCCCCTCACCCCAGCCTGACCGGGTTTGACACCCCGCTCCCCTCACCCCGGCCTGACCGGGTTTGACACCTCGCTCCCCTCACCCCGGCCTGACCGGGTTTGACACCCCTCTCCCCTCACCCCGGCCTGACCGGGTTTGACACCTCGCTCCCCTCACCCCAGCCTGACCGGGTTTGACACCCCTCTCCCCTCACTCTGGCCTGACCGGGTTTGACACCTCGCTCCCCTCACCCCGGCCTGACCGGGTTTGACACCCCTCTCCCCGGCCTGACCGGGTTTGACACCTCGCTCCCCTCACCCCAGCCTGACCGGGTTTGACACCCCTCTCCCCTCACTCCGGCCTGACCGGGTTTGGCACCTCGCTCCCCTCACCCCAGCCTGACCGGGTTTGACACCCCTCTCCCCTCACCCCGGCCTGACCGGGTTTGACACCTCGCTCCCCTCACCCCGGCCTGACCGGGTTTGTCACTCCAGCCTGACCGGGTTTGACTCCCCGCTCCCCTCACCCCAGCCTGACTGGGTTTGACACCCCGGCCTGACCGGGTTTGTCACCCCGCGACCCTCACCCCGGCCTGACTGGGCTCGACGCCTCGTCAGGGCTTGTGTGGCTTCAAGCGAGATGGGAGGTGGTGGAAGGGAAGCTCAAGGCTGTAGTAAGACCAAACCCAACACTGGTAAAGGGATAGTTACACAGCTTTACTGTAGAGAGAGAGAGAATGGGGCTATTTGCTATCCCTGGCTGTACAACAAAACTCCCAACAGGCAAGTGAGAAAAATCTTTTATTCGGAAAATGCAAGAAACCCTGACTGTGGAATCAGCACCAGGAATATTTTCCTGTAACAGAAACTAAAAGCAGATTGGGCCCTGGTGCCAGCTTTTAGTTTCTGTTACAGGAAAATATTCCTGGTGGGGGATGGGTTGGTGCTGGAAGAACATAGAGCTTAACTGGCCAATTTTGCTAACCTAGGCCAAATGTGAGCCCTTCCCGCAGGGGAGATACACCAACTCAGCACAGGAGGAGCAAACCTGGGACTCCGCACCCCCTTCCAGGTCACTGACAATTAACAGGTTCTCAAATATACACACGTATGTTAGGGGATTGTGAGACCATGATCCACTTTTCTATTGACAGTTTAACACTGCACTGACCCCTCAACCCAACTGCTCTGTAACTGCTTTTGAACATGGGAGAACAAATTACTCTGGGTTCAGACAGCTTCTCCCACCCACGTCAGCCTCTGAGGATAGATAGTCTGTTACTGGTCTCCCTTCCCCTCCGTCACACCACCTGAATCTTTCACCGGCCCAAACAACAACAGATGCATTTACTCGCTACCTGTCCCAGCCCAGGCTCCGACGGTGCCTCACACTCCAGTTCGCAGTGAGCTGATTACAAGGAATCGTCCTTTGCAGTTTCCAAGATTGCTGATGGAAGGGACTGGGCCAGAACTCTCCGCTTCCTCTGGATCTCTGGGCTGGACAGACCCATTTATTCCGGAAAGACACCAAGTTTCTTCTTGAGGTTTTCCAATAAGAGCAGGCTTTGCAGAGCCGACCTGCGGCAATCTTCATCCGGATCATTCTCAGCGACATCTGGCGAGAGAGCGACAGCGTAAGGCAAGGCTGCAGCAATGGGAGTCAGACAGTGCTGTACACAGTGGAATCCGGAGCACTCAGGGTACAGCTCACACCCCACTGCTCGTTCCCCAGAGGCAGGCCTGGCCCTCAGCAGAAGCCTGTGGCCAGAATTGGGGTATGGAGGGAGCAAATCCAGCCACTGCTGCAGTCACCTCAGGCCTGAAGCCCATTTCATTGGGGACCTGTAAGGCAGCACTTAGCTTGTTAGGCCTCCTACCCTTGTTGCCTGCTGGACCACCTGAGACAAAGGCGAGACAGGCTGAGGGCCTGCACACCTGCAGGGAGATAATTGTTTGGATTCTCCCCTAACTGCCTCAGGAGATCTCCAATCCCCAGAGCAACGCCTTCCAAGGGCGGTTACACCGTTCATCCAATAGGCAGACATGTCCTCGGTTTAACATCTCATCCAAAAGACGGCACCTCCAACAGTGCAATGCTCCCTCAGTACTGCCCCTCTGACAGTGCAGCACTCCCTCAGTACTGCCCCTCCAACAGTGCAGCACTCCCTCAGTATCGCACTGGGATTGTCAGCCTAGATTTTGTCCTCAAGTCCCTGGAGTGGGGCTTGAACCCGTGAGCTTCTGACTCAGAAGCGACAGTGCTACCCACTGAGCAAAGCTGACCAGCCCCAGAATGTGTGGATGGTTCGAGGGACCGATGGTCTCCTGCACAAGGCGCTATTATTATGTGATGCAAAGAGGGGGGGGAATCTGAAGGTGCTTGTGACGATTCAGTCTTTACATGTTTACTCACCAGCCGTCCTCTGTCTCTGAATTTTGTACTAGCTGAGGTCCAGCTTTATGGTCTGTTCCGTTCCCACTAGAACGTGGATTGAGAATGCCCAACCTATTCACATCCAGTAGATGTGGGCTGGGTTTGACACCAAGTCCCTGAGCGGGAAGGCCAGTGTCCAACCTGCAGTGTTACCCAGGCGATGTACCACTTGTAACTCCAACAAGGACTCACCTGCAAGCCAGGATCTCACTTCCAGGAGTTCATCTGGGACTTCTGTCAGGAGGCTGTCGCTGGGCACGCTCAGCAACACCGAGGAGACAGCAAACAGTGTCCCCTGCCGCACATACCTGTGGGAGCATCGAGAGAGACTGAGAGTTGGTTAGATCCCCTCCCCCGAAGGCAACTGACCAGAAAGCCCACAGCCCAAACCATCAGGGCAGTGCTACAGTGACCAAACGCGGAGCAGCTAATCTATCCCACACACTGACCCTGCACTTCCCCCCACAACCCCCACCCATGGGTGGCCAAAGCAGCTTGAAGAGCGGGGAGACACAGGCAGAGGCTCCAGGTGATGTGGTCACAGATCCAGGGACTCGAGCATATAATCCAGGCTGACGTTCCCACTGAGGGAGCACTGCACTGTCGGAGATGCCGTTCCTTTCCCTGCTCCCAGGTACCCTCACCATCGATGGGACCAGGAACCCCCCTCCCCTCCCATAAGAGCGCGCTCTCGGCACCCCACTGTAACTGTGCACCATCCAACCCCAATATCCATGAAGCAACCCCCCCAGCAAGCAATCGATTGTACTGAACTGCCCAGACCCGTCAAACTCCAACTGACTGCTGGAGCAGCATCGTGACTGCAATGCCCCACCATGGTTCAATATCTTGCTCATACCCCTAGGTGCGGCTCACACATAAACAGTGACCTTGCGTGAGGAGAGCGGGGACTCGAGAGCAGGCAAGCGGAGAAAATCAGAGAGAGCAACTGGCGAAAGGATGCAGTGGCAAAAAATGAAAAGGCACCAAAGCATCAACTGTAGAATCACAATTACAGGAGGGAAGAGGATAACCCCGAGGACACAGGCTACAGGCCTTCGCGTGGCAGGAGGGAAGGGGTTAACTCCGAAGACACAGGCTACAGGCCTTCGAGTGGCAGGAGGGAAGGGGTTAACGCCAAGGACACAGGCTACAGGCCTTCGAGCGGCAGGAAGGAAGGGGTTAACTCCGAGGCCACAGGCGTTGGAGCTGCTACTTACGCGTCTGTGTGGTACCGAACAGCCCAGGTGAAATCCAACAGAGCCTTTCCCATGTGGATGGCGATCTAGGAGAGGATGAATATACAGGCCTTTTAGAAACTGATTTATAGAAACACACTGAGCCCAGCTCCTCCGAGATTTGGGAGGTCTCCGGGCGGTCACTGCTCCGCGGTCAGTGAATCGCACGAGTACAGGCGGCAGGGAGTGGCGGCAGCAAAATCGGCTGCAGTGTCTCCTGGGCTCGGGAAAGAGGAAAATGCCTTGCCCGCCGGCACCTCCCCCAACCCCGACACCCTCACACTCTCCCCCCCCCCACCCAACACCCTCACACTCCGCCCCCCCCGACACCCTCACACTCTCCCCCCCCGACACCCTCACACTCTCCCCCCCCGACACCCTCACACTCTCCCCCCCCCGACACCCTCACACTCTCCCCCCCCCGACACCCTCACACTCTCCCCCCGACATCCTCACACTCTCCCCCCCGACACCCTTACACTCTCCCCGACACCCTCACACTCTCCCCCCCGACACCCTTACACTCTCCCCGACACCCTCACACTCTCCCCGACACCCTCACACTCTCCCCCCCACCGACACCCTCACACTCTCCCCCCCGACACCCTCACACTACCCCCCCCAACACCCTCACACTCTCCCCCCCCGACACCCTCACACTCCCCCCCCCGACACCCTCACACTCCCCCCCCACCCCCGACACCCTCACACTCCCCCCCCACCCCCGACACCCTCACACTCTCCCCCCCCGACACCCTCACACTCTCCCCGACATCCTCACACTCTCCCAGACACCCTCACACTCTCCCCCCCCCGACACCCTCACACTCTCCCCCCCCCGACACCCTCACACTCTCCCCCCGACATCCTCACACTCTCCCCCCCGACACCCTTACACTCTCCCCGACACCCTCACACTCTCCCCCCCGACACCCTTACACTCTCCCCGACACCCTCACACTCTCCCCGACACCCTCACACTCTCCCCCCCACCGACACCCTCACACTCTCCCCCCCGACACCCTCACACTACCCCCCCCAACACCCTCACACTCTCCCCCCCCGACACCCTCACACTCCCCCCCCCGACACCCTCACACTCCCCCCCCACCCCCGACACCCTCACACTCCCCCCCCACCCCCGACACCCTCACACTCTCCCCCCCCGACACCCTCACACTCTCCCCGACATCCTCACACTCTCCCAGACACCCTCACACTCTCCCCCCCCCGACACCCTCACACTCTCCCCCCCCGACACCCTCACACTCTCCCCCCCCGACACCCTCACACTCTCCCCCCCACCCCCGACACCCTCCCCCCCCACCCCCGACACCCTCACACTCTCCCCCCCGACACCTCACACTCTCCCCCCCCCGACACCCTCACACTCTCCCCGACACCCTCACACTCTCCCCCCCCGACACTCTCACACTCTCCCCCCCCGACACCCTCACACTCTGCCCCCCCGACACCCTCACACTCTCCCCCCCCCGACACCCTCACACTCTCCCCCCCCCGACACCCTCACTCTCCCCCCCGACACCCTCACACTCTTCCCCCCCCCGACACCCTCACACTCTCCCCCCCGACACCCTCACACTCTCCCCCCCGACACCCTCACACTCTCCCCCCCGACACCCTCACACTCTCCCCCCCGACACCCTCACACTCTCCCCCCCGACACCCTCACACTCTCCCCCCCGACACCCTCACATTCCCCCCCCCCGACACCCTCACACTCTCCCCCCCGACACCCTCACATTCCCCCCCACCCAACACCCTCACATTCCCCCCCCCCGACACCCCCGACATTCCCCCCCACCCCACTTTCAGCCCTGCTACTCACTGGGATGTTCACAGAAAAGTACATCAGAATCGCCAACGTGTGAATCAGACGTCCCATCATCAGAGGCTGTTCACCAAGGAAGTCAAACGGTGTCTGAGGCCTGGGGGATAAAGCAGGGAGTGAGGCCTGGGGGATAAAGCAGGGAGAGAGGCCTGGGGGATAAAGCAGGGAGAGAGGCCTGGGGATAAAGCAGGGAGAGAGACCTGGGGGATAAAGCAGGGAGTGAGGCCTGGGGGATAAAGCAGGGAGTGAGGCCTGGGGGATAAAGCAGGGAGTGAGGCCTGGGGGATAAAGCAGGGAGAGAGGCCTGGGGATAAAGCAGGGAGAGAGACCTGGGGGATAAAGCAGGGAGTGAGGCCTGGGGGATAAAGCAGGGAGTGAGGCCTGGGGGATAAAGCAGGGAGTGAGGCCTGGGGGATAAAGCAGGGAGAGAGACCTGGGGGATAAAGCAGGGAGTGAGGCCTGGGGGATAAAGCAGGGAGTGAGGCCTGGGGGATAAAGCAGGGAGTGAGGCCTGGGGGATAAAGCAGGGAGTGAGGCCTGGGGGATAAAGCAGGGAGTGAGGCCTGGGGGATAAAGCAGGGAGTGAGGCCTGGGGGATAAAGCAGGGAGTGAGGCCTGGGGGATAAAGCAGGGAGAGAGGCCTGGGGGATAAAGCAGGGAGAGAGGCCTGGGTGATAAAGCAGGGAGAGAGGCCTGGGGGATAAAGCAGGGAGAGAGGCCTGGGGGATAAAGCAGGGAGAGAGGCCTGGGGGATAAAGCAGGGAGAGAGGCCTGCGGGGATAAAGCAGCGGGACTTGAGAATCAGAGGTGAGGATCAGAGAGTGTCAGGGCCTTCACTGAGGAGCAGTAAACCCTGGCCTGTAATATCATCAATGTGGGCCTGGGGCCGGTCACAGGGAAGCTGTGGGTTTGAGGTAGCGAGGAGCAGGGCCTGAGTCTAACAGGTGGGTCTAACAGGTGGGCCTGGGGGTGGAGTGCAGACTAATCAGGGCCATTTGGAGTGCTCTGCTCCTCTGATTCTTGCCTATTCTCCCGCTCTTTGCTCCACCATTGATGGTAGAGCGATCTCCTTATTCCCACTGTCTGGGCTCCCTTGGAGCCCACCTCCAGCTGAGCTTCCCATCCCATCTACTGAACTCTGCTTTGCCAGTTTGCCGTTCATTCCGTTAATTACCCTGAGATGTTCTTCTATGTTTCACGCACTCGAGTTGTTGCTGTTCTTGTTGGGGCAGCTGGAATGAGCTGATTGGGGACAAGGTTTATTTGGTGGCTGTAAGTAATTTTTTCCAGAATGTGACTGGTCAGTTTTGGGGATTGTGATTGGTGAGATAACAAATTAAAAAGAAAATTATGAACAGAGATACACACAAATTCTTGCAAAGATTCACAGATAGAAATGTTACTGAAAGTCATTACCTGTCATAATTCTTGATTAGAGGGAAGAAGAAATATCCCGCTACTGGGCCCAGTCTGTTAGGAGTGGCCTGAGGTTCTGGTCTCGACGCTCCCTGAGAAAGAGGAGCAGTCAGATTATCCGTCAACACACCAGGAGCAGGGATCTCCCCTTCATACTGCCCTGAGATCACCACACAACAGCAGAGAGAGAGAGGGGGGGGGAGCAGAGAGAGAGAGTGGGGGGGGGGAGCAGAGAGAGAGAGGGGGGGGGGAGCAGAGAGAGAGAGGGGGGGGGAGCAGAGAGAGAGAGGGGGGGGAGCAGAGAGAGAGGGGGGGGGGAGCAGAGAGAGAGAGGGGGGGGGAGCAGAGAGAGAGAGGGGGCTAAAGCCCTGAAGGACGTCGCTTTTAACCGGGTCCATACCCAGACTCCAAGAGGACCCCCCCCCGACCACCAGAGATCAGCGGGGTACATATCAGGAACACTACAAGGACCACCAACACACCAACCGAGACCAGAGAGGATCCCCATGAAAAACAACAATATCAGACCTGCACCACTCCTGTCCCACAGGGGAATAGGACTGCTCCCAGCCAGACAGAGGGAGAGATGCACAGGACGTACGCAATACCTCAGACAGAAACAATCCATTAAGAGACAATAAGCAGATGTGCAGCAGCATCTACTTCCGCCTTATGGATCAAGGACTAATTAATAGAAAGAACTGTAACCAAATTGTATTAACTTTTGTAGACAACTGATGTGATCTTTTTTTTCCCACACTTAGACACGACAAACACGTACCACTCTTTAACCTATCATAGTAAAAGATCAAACTTAACATGAAATCCTTATATATTTCGACCTGGAATATCCAAGGTCTACGCTCTTCACTGCGAGAAGTGAAAAGTAGGACCCCAGAGTTCATAGATGAAACTAAAGACCTAGATATTATCATTTTACAGGAAACTTGGTATAAAGGAAAAGGACACACTGGCTGTCCCCAAGGGTACACTGAGCTGGTGGTCCCCTCCAATAAATTACCAAGTGTAACCCAAGGCAGAGACTCCGGAGGCATACTGATCTGGTTTAAAACAGAACTTAAGAATTACATCAAATTTATAAAAAAGGGCGAAAACCATATGTGGCTCAAACTTGAGAGGGAGATTATCTCAAACACCCAAGATGTTTACATTTGCGCACTTTATATCCCTCCAATCGATTCCCCGTACTTTAAAGAGGACACCTTCTCCAACATGGAGGGGGAAATTATCCAATACCAGGCCCAGGGGAACGTGTTGATCTGTGGGGACCTCAATTCAAGAACGGGCGAAGAACCAGACTTCACCAATAATCAGGGAAACAATTACATTTTCGGGAATAACCACTTTGACATCCCTTCCCTTCCATACAGGCATAACTGTGACAAGCAGTCAAATACCAATGGAAAACAGCTACTACAGCTCTGTCGAAACCTGGGTCTGTACATTGTCAATGGTAGGTTCATAGGAGACCTCCTAGGAAGATCGACCTATTGCTCACCTCTTGGCTGCAGCACAGTAGACTATATGATTACAGACTTAGACCCATCCTCTTTCAGAGCATTCACAGTCAAACCACAAACAACACTGTCAGATCACAGTCAAATTACTATGTTCCTCAAAAAGACAGAAACAAACAACATAGAAACACAACCCAGTAAACTGTACAACACCAAAAAATCGTACAGATGGGCCAAAAACGACACGGAAAAATACCAGAAAACAATTAGCAATGCATCAACTCAAGCTCTCTTAGACACCTTTCTGGATAACATATACACTCACAATAAAGAAGGCGTAAACCGGGCAGTTAGTAAACTAAACAATATTTTTGATAATTTGGCAACAAATGCAAACTTGAAAGCTCGCAAGAACAAACCCAAAACAAAAAACTATGAAAAATGGTTTGACCGAGATTGCCATAACATGAGGAAAAAACTTAGAAAAATATCAAACCAAAAACACAGACATCCAGAAAACGAGGAACTACGCCTTACTTATTGTCAGACACTAACACAATACAGAAACACACTCAGAACCAAAAAAGAGCAATATATTAAGAATACACTCAGCTCCATGGAGGAATCCATAGATTCCAATTGTTTCTGGGAAAACTTGAAAACACTACACAAAAAAACAACATGACGATTTGGCCATTCAAAATGGGGACACATGGGTAAACCACTTTGAAAAATTATACCAGAAAAAAACACTAAGACCAGAGCAACACCAAATATGCAAAAAACTGGAAAAGCTAGAAATGGCCATAAAAGATAACCAAAACCCGCTGGACGCCATAATAACAGAAAAAGAACTTCTTGAAAAACTCAAGGACCTGCGACCAGGAAAAGCCTGCGGGACAGATGGCATACTAAACGAGATGATTAAACACACAGACAACAAAATGAAACTGGCTATCCTAAAACTCTTCAACTTGGTTCTGAGTGTCGGTTATTTCCCTGATATCTGGAACAAAGGACTCATAACGCCCATATACAAAAGTGGGGACAAAATCGACCCAAACAACTATCGAGGCATCTGTGTAAACAGTAACCTGGGGAAGGTATTCTGTAGCATCATAAACAAAAGACTTATAAACTTCCTTGAGGAGCACAATGTCTTGAGTAAAAGCCAAATTGGATTCCTGCCAAACTA
>NC_140997.1:91370030-91372530 GCF_052327205.1 Somniosus microcephalus | reverse complement strand
GAGAGAGGGGGGGGCAGAGAGAGAGAGGGGGGGCAGAGAGAGAGGGGGGGCAGAGAGAGAGGGGGGCAGAGGAGGGGGGGGCAGAGGAGGGGGGGGCAGAGGAGAGGGGGGGCAGAGGAGAGGGGGGGCAGAGGAGAGGGGGGGCAGAGGAGAGGGGGGGCAGAGGAGAGGGGGGCAGAGGAGGGGGGCAGAGGAGGGGGGGCAGAGGAGAGGGGGTGGCAGAGGGGGGGGCAGAGGAGAGGGGGTGGCGGAGGAGAGGGGGGGCAGAGGAGAGGGGGGGGGCAGAGGAGAGGGGGGGCAGAGGAGAGGGGGGGCAGAGGAGAGGGGGGGCAGAGGAGAGGGGGGGCAGAGGAGAGGGGGGCAGAGGAGAGGGGGGGCAGAGGAGAGGGGGGCAGAGGAGAGGGGGGGCAGAGGAGAGGAGGGGCAGAGGAGAGGGGGGGGGCAGAGGAGAGGGGGGGCAGAGGAGAGGGGGGGGCAGAGGAGAGGGGGGGGCAGAGGAGGGGGGGCAGAGGAGAGGGGGGCAGAGGAGAGGGGGGGCAGAGGAGAGGGGGGCAGAGGAGAGGGGGGGCAGAGGAGAGGGGGGGCAGAGGAGAGGGGGGGCAGAGGAGAGGGGGGGCAGAGGAGAGGGGGGGGCAGAGGAGAGGGGGGGGCAGAGGAGAGGGGGGGCAGAGGAGAGGGAGGGAGTGGGGGGCAGAGGAGAGAGGGGGGGCAGAGGAGAGAGGGGGGCAGAGGAGAGAGGGGGGGCAGAGGAGAGGGGGGGCAGAGGAGAGGGGGGACAGAGGAGAGGGGGGGCAGAGGAGAGGGGGGCAGAGGAGGGGGGGCAGGAGGGGGGGCAGAGGAGGGGGGGCAGAGGAGGGGGGGCAGAGGAGGGGGGGGCAGAGGAGGGGGGGCAGAGGAGGAGGGGCAGAGGAGAGGGGGGCAGAGGAGGGGGGCAGAGGAGGGGCAGAGAGGGGGGCAGAGGAGGGGGGGCAGAGGAGGGGGGGCAGAGGAGGGGGGCAGAGGAGGGGGGGGCAGAGGAGGGGGGCAGAGGAGGGGGAGCAGAGGAGGGGGAGCAGAGGAGGGGGGGCAGAGGAGGGGGGGCAGAGGGGGCGCAGAGGAGGGGGGCAGAGGAGGGGGGGCAGAGGAGAGGGGGGGGCAGAGGAGAGGGGGGGCAGAGGAGAGGGGGGGCAGAGGAGAGGGGGGGCAGAGGAGAGGGGGGGCAGAGGAGAGGGGGGGCAGAGGAGAGGGGGGGGCAGAGGAGAGGGGGGGCAGAGGAGAGGGGGGGCAGAGGAGAGGGGGGGCAGAGGAGAGGGGGGGGCAGAGAGAGGGGGGGCAGAGGAGAGGGGGGGGCAGAGGAGAGGGGGGGCAGAGGAGAGGGGGGGCAGAGGAGAGGGGGGGCAGAGGAGAGGGGGGGCAGAGGAGAGGGGGGGCAGAGGAGAGGGGGGGCAGAGGAGAGGGGGGGCAGAGGAGAGGGGGGGCAGAGGAGAGGGGGCAGAGGTGAGGGGGGCAGAGGAGAGGGGGGCAGAGGAGGGGGAGAGGGGGGCAGAGGAGAGGGGGGGCAGAGGAGGGGGGGCAGAGGAGAGAGGGGGGCAGAGGAGGAGGGGGGCAGAGGAGGAGGGGGGGCAGAGGAGAGGAGGGGGGGCAGAGGAGAGGGGGGGCAGAGGAGAGGGGGGGGCAGAGGAGAGGGGGGGCAGAGGAGAGGGGGGCAGAGGAGAGGGGGGGCAGAGGAGAGGGGGCAGGAGAGCGGGGGGCAGAGGAGAGGGGGGGGCAGAGGAGAGGGGGGGGCAGAGGAGAGGGGGGCAGAGGAGAGGGGGGGCAGAGGAGAGGGGGGGCAGAGGAAGAGGGGGGGCAGAGGAGAGGGGGGGGGCAGAGGAGAGGAGGGGGGGCAGAGAGGAGGAGGGGGGCAGAGGAGGAGGGGGGGCAGAGGAGGAGGGGGGGCAGAGGAGGAGGGGGCGCAGAGGAGAGGGGGGGCAGAGGAGAGGGGGGGCAGAGGGAGGGGGGGCAGAGGAGGGGGGGCAGAGGAGGAGGGGGGCAGAGGGAGGGGGGGCAGAGGAGAGGGGGGGCAGAGGAGAGGGGGGGCAGAGGAGAGGGGGGGGCAGAGGAGGGGGGGGGGCAGAGGAGAGGGGGGGCAGAGGAGAGGGGGGGCAGAGGAGGGGGGGCAGAGGAGAGGGGGGGCAGAGGAGGAGGGGGGGGCAGAGGAGAGGGGGGGCAGAGGAGAGGGGGGGCAGAGGAGAGGGGGGGCAGAGGAGAGGGGGGCAGAGGAGAGGGGGGGGGCAGAGGAGGGGGGGGCAGAGGAGAGGGGGGGGCAGAGGAGAGGGGGGGGCAGAGGAGAGGGGGGGGCAGAGGAGAGGGGGGGGGCAGAGGAGAGGGGGGGCAGAGGAGAGGGGGGCAGAGGAGAGGGGGGCAGAGGAGAGGGGGGGCAGAGGAGAGGGGGGGCAGAGGAGAGGGGGGGCAGAGGAGAGGGGGGGGGCAGGAGGAGAGGGGGGGGCAGAGGAGAGGGGGAGGCAGAGGAGAGGGGGCA